>NC_089589.1:141058631-141358631 GCF_019320115.1 Miscanthus floridulus | reverse complement strand
AAACAAGTATCTGAAACACTTGCGAAAATGCCTTAAAAACATTCAAAAACCATTGCAAACATATGCAGCATCCAGATGAAACACTTGCAAACATACGTATGAAACACCTGAAAATACTTGAAACATATGTTTGCAATATGCATGTACATGCGACATTCAGATCTACTTCTGCAACATCCAGATAAAAACACTTGCAACATACGTATGTAACAGAAGAAATATTTGGAACATACACTTAAAACATACATGTATAGCCATTACAACATGTGCAATATCTCGATCTGTCTTTGCAACATCAATATACAATACTTGTAACATACCTCTGAAACATACTCTTGCAACATGCGGATTTCACCCTTCTTCTTCCATACGACGCAACACAGAGCGGGGGAACGGCCGATTCCAGCAAGCCGGCGACCGAGGATGGTGGCGCGGCCTGGTAGCGGCCAGCATGCGCCAGCGCCTGGCCTAGGCTCAGCTAGCGACGACCACCTCTCCTGGCCACCTGGCCACACGTGGCGGCGCCTGCACGCCACACGCGGCGGCGCCTGCACGCCTACGTGGTTGCAGCTGGTGGGCACGGGCAAGCGGGGCCATGAGGGAGGAAGAGATAGTGATGGAAAGCAGTCAGCGGCGAAGGAGAAAGGCGATCATATCACCGCCAGCCACAACGGCAGACACTCTCGGTGATTTCTTTGAGATGAAGATAATGCTTTAAGGTAGGATGCAAAAATCTGCTACAGAAGCGAGAAACCAAACTCCTTTATGCATTCCATAACTTAATTGAAGCCAAGGATTCGCCAAACAATAGAAGGATATCACTCTTTCAGAAACGGTTATTATTACTTAACCCTTGCACTGTCAAATACTATCACATACCCCAACGTAGAAGGCGAGATGCTTACAAAAGAATGGGTGCTTAGGGAGAAGATAAAGCAATGGCTAATGGGGCGTGCTGTTCTTAGAAATGAAGACAACAAAATAAGAGCGCAGTATATCCTGCATGTGGCAGCAGCAGCGGTGTGGGAGTGACATATATCAGGTGAAGACTGTTGGGCCGTCTATATGGGTTTTGGATCCAATTAAAATAGCCCAATAGGAAAAACCGCCCAGACAACCCTGTTGGAGCATTTTTGCATAATAAATTGCTCCATTCCATCGTTCATTTACTTTCACTTAAGTATGGCAATGGGACGGGTTCGGGGCGGGTGGAGCATTCGCGGACCCACACCCGAGACACGACAACAAAACCCGAACCTGCCCCAAACCCTTTTACGGGTGAAGATCCTCCCCCCCCCCCCCCCCGAACCCACAGGGTACCTGAAACCCGACGGCTTCCCCGAAACCCGTCACTATGAGAAGTACTCATAGCATAGGCAGGTTCGCCGGCCGCCAGATCTCCGGCCATGGACGACGACGGCGCAGCCTCTCGGTCGCCCTCGCCGTCCCCGTCACGCTCCCCTTCCCCGCTCCTCGTCATCGGTCACAACCTAGAGCCTCCACCGGATCGACTCATCTGCGTCACTATGCCATGGAGCTGCGGCCGTAGAGGTGAGTATATGCCATGAAGCGGGCAGCCAATAGGGGAACACGAGAGAGAGGCGGCGGCGGCGCAGACTCGCAGAAGAGAGGGGACAGGGGAGTACGCGAGTAGGCAGCAGGTGGCGCCGGGCGAGTCGCGCTCGCGCGTTCCAGTGCGGGTGCAACCGTGCGGGGTCTCAAGTGGCGGCTGGGAGTGGGAGGGGTGAGAAGGAATCAATCGATAGAAAGATGATGCTCTATTGTTTCCTGCTTATATACCTAAATTACTTGGTCTGCTTGAATTTTGGGTCAAACCCGACCCGACCCGACCCGCCCCGAATCGGGTCCCCGAATCCGCAAACCCACGGGGCGAAATCTGGACCCACCCTCGCCCCCGCCCCCGACGGGTCTGAAACCCGTGGGTTTCCGCCCCGCTGCCATCTTTACTTTCACTCCCAACACGTGCGAGCCTCCGGTGGTGCTGGTCATATATGGCGGCGGTGTACTGCGCTGCCACATGTTCCACGCTTGCAGGCGCCAGTCCAGCCGTATATTCTCTAACAGACCAACGTTTGGTTCCCTGCTTGCATGGCTCGGCACATGCATTTGCATGCGTGCATGCAGCATCGCGGCATGCGGCTGAATCGGGCGTATCCGCCCTACCAGACTAAGCAGATGCATCTGCTACTACTAGACCCACATGTCAGACACAAACTTTTTGTTTCTAAAACACGCTGGAGAATTGTGTATCTTTGTATTATAGTGAAAGAGAGTGGTTCATACAAGAACCCCTCTTACTTGGACCAACCTAAGAGAGGGTAAAACAAAACAAATTAGAAAAAAAAACATTTCTAAAGTTACAATTAATCGACCCGACTATGTAATTTTACAGGACCTATAATTCAAGACGCCCGAGTTTGATGTTCTGGAGGTTTCTTGCCCCTGCCATCCAGAATGTAACACCATAAAATTTGCAACATTTTGAAAATAGGTGAATTGGATTTATTTCCATAATAGTGTGTGCATGCAACATAGGAAAATAATAAATTTTATCAAATTAAAATCAAATATAAGGTTTACCTATATGTTTATGCATTCATGTTGCTGCATATTATTTTTATACTGTCTGGTTTGAAATCAGATTTCAAATTGATTTAAATTTGCATTTAAAATTTGTTTGGAAATTGGTTTAGAAAATAGAAAAGGATTTCCTTTCCCTCCCTTGCTTTCGGCCTAAGCAGCAAGCTTCACCCGGCCTCGTTTTCTTTTCCGCTGGCCCAGCTCGGCTTCATTCCCAGCGGCTTCATTCCTTTCCCGCAGGCCCAGTCACCCCGCTTCCCTGGTTTCCTCTACCTGGCCCAGTTCTCTCTCCTGGCCCACTTCCGCAACCGGCCCAGCATCACTCGGCCGCAGGCAGCTGCGCCACGCGTCTCCTTCCTTCCCCTCTCGGTCGCTGATGAGAGGGCCCCGCATGTCAGGCACATCTCCTTCCTTGGTTCGTGTCCAAGCCGAACACCATCACCGCCGTAGCTGCTGAATCCGCCTCCGCTATGCCGTGTCTGACGTGAACCCCAAGTAAGTTCCACCCATAAATAGTAGCCGAGCCAGTGCCACCTCCCTACCCCGTCCTAGAGCCAGCGCCGCCCTCGCTTTTGCTTCAACCGCCGCGCAACCCTAAGCTCCATCGCCATCATCGGATCGTGCAGCCGCCACGCGCCATTGTCGGTTTTCGCTTGTGTTTTCGGTCTCGGTGAGTTCGCCTTGATTTCCTCTCTCTCCCCGTGCTCTTGTTTCTCTCAGTCGTGGACCGTAGGTTATGAACCGCTAGCGCCGCCTGCTCCGGCCATTGCACCGCTATGTCGGTCTTGTTCCGGTCGGCCAGCTTTCTCTCTCCCCCGCTTCCATCTTATCTGCATCGTTGATTTTAGATCCAACGGTCTAGATGCAACCATACCCCTTCGCTGCGAAATTTGCAAAAAGGCCCTTATAACTATTTAGATCTCAACCCGCCGTCCCTGGTTTCTTTCAAAAGGACCCCTGCCTTTTCTTTTAATAATGCCCGCAATCCTCGGCCAGATTTAAAAATCAGGTTTTATTTATTTTAATTCAAAAATCAAGTTCCACTTATTTACAGAACTGCCACTACCTTCTATTGGCCATAAAATCTCCGTTTTAACTCCGATTTGATCCGTTCAACTTGCGTTAGGTTTGTAATTCCATAATCTACATATTCATACTACTGTTAAGTAGGTTTTCAACTTTTAAAATTCAAGGTTCGATTTAATCTATTATTTTACTAAAGAAAATCTTGTTTAATCCATAACTTCTTCGTTTTAACTCCGATTTTTGTGATTTTTGCATCTGTGTGTTCGTAGTGAGACGTAGATTCATTTTACAAACTTTTCATTTTGATTTTATGTTGATTGGTATACTGTTCTAATCTATAGCTTTTGTTTGCTATGCATGATTGCTTCTGGATGCTTGTATGTTGCTGTGATTATCGAATATAGACGGTGAGTAATTCGTGAGAGACCAAAAGTATTACTTTGATGAGTCAGATCAGCAGGAGCACTTTGTTCAAGGCAAGTATAGCATGGGATTATCCTTGTTACCTATCAACTTTAATACATTTAATTCATGTTGCATGTGTCACCTTGATTGGGATTCCCTAGAATTGAACTTATACCTTGTCTCCTATGAGATATGCATAGGGTAGCTTTGCTAGTGATCAATTAAACCATGATCTTATAACTTGACTAATGGTATGTGCAATAAACTTTAAAATATGACTTTTTAGCAACTTAGAAACATGGGGTTGGAGTATTTAGCTACTTTCTAAATGCTTCAGATTCCTCTCCCTAAGGACTTATCTGTAAGTGATCATCCGAGACTTATAGTACAACTGTGAGGGCTACATGGCTCTGGCTTTAGCTTAGTATGAGGACCGTTTCTAGCTTGTTAGTGGTTACATTTATTGGCGTAAGAATGGCTTGCCGAATTGGGTATAGGACAACCTATACTCTTATGTGTATAGCCGCGATGGAATTGTGTCATTCGGCAGGGGGTTCCTACATCTGTTTGCCGATTTAATCTAATGGCCCTAACTTATTAGACAAACCTTTGAAGGCTTCATAGTGACCCCCGCCTGCTCACCTTAGAAGTTTTTTGGGAGTTATTAACCTGGGCATATGGGTATCACGACTCACAGTGAAAGTGTATAACCTTTGCAGAGTGTGAAACTGGTATATCAGCCGTGCTCACGGTCATGAGTGGCCTTGGAATATTTATGGAATAGATGATCACTAAGAAATATTCGTTTATGCTATTCATTATTCATGTTTACACTGATCATGTGTTTTACTTTGGGATTGAAACAACTTGTTGCTACTCTTATGCTAAAATTGTGACAACTAAAAGCTGAATGCTGTTAAACCTGTGTCAAGCCTTTTGAGCCTCATGAACCCCATGTTACACTTGTTGAGTACGATATGTACTTACGCTTGTTTATTTTTATTATTTGGATAAAAATCCTAGATGGGTAACAGATGGCTATGGTAATAATGACTTTCCTAAGGATTACTAGACTTGTGGTCAACCAATTGACGTCCCTGTGAAATAAAGCTTCCACGAGAGATCTTTTCTTTATACTTCTGCTACATTATGTGAAGACTCTATCTTATTATTCATGATGTAATAAACAATTGTGATAATACTATTTATAATTTGCCGGCTTATGTGTGTGACTGATCTCTGGGCGCACATAAGATTTTGCATCCCATTTTATCCTTAAAATCAGGTGTGATAGGTTGGTATTAGAGCCCTGTTGACTGTAAGACGCAAGTCTAGTTAGCAATGGTCGTTTTAGCATCTTTTGCTTCACTCACTTCATGCTTTCCATCTCACCCTTGTTATTTGCTAAGTTTTATGCTTCTTTTGCCTCACTCTGTTATGAAAATTATTGCTTCTAATCTGACTAAATCTAATTCTGTAGATGCATCGTGCCAATAAGACTGCTCGCATCAGCCCCAGAGGCTACTACCCGCTTCGTGGTTTGTCCATGGAGCCACATGAGGAGGAGGAACCCTAGGAACAAGAAGTTGATTCGCCAACACCTGCACCTATGCCGAAGCCATTCTACGAAGAGCCTAAAGAAGGAGAACCCGAAGAAGTGGAGGTCGTCTTATTGTTTGATGATGATGAGGAAGACATCGTTCAAGGGGATGAGCCGATCCCTCCCCTGGGATGGACTACGAAGGTCTGGTACAAGCCGGGGTGTGAAAGCTCCGTTTCGCACCACCGACTTATGGGGATTCTTCAGACCTACTACGGTGATTGGGACACAGCTGTGGAGTACATCTTCACTGAGCGTACGCATCCTCTGGTGGACACTTATTGGAAGACTAGGGTGTGCATCTCCATCAAGGACGAACAGAAGGAAGCATACCAGCTGGATTTGAACTATGTGCATCACGCTCACTGTGCCACCATGGAAGCTAGCATAGAAGATGCAGCCGCTGGAGCCTGCATGGGTCTCCGTGGTTGTCGCTTTGAGGATATGAAGGAGGACGAATATCAATTCCTCCCTCGCCAACACCCTGAATTGGAGTGGGCAATGATGGACCCACAGGGCATGGATCCAACTATCCAAGTAATGGTATACTTTGGCTGTGAGTCTGTAGCGAAGATTCAGCGATTAGAAGATTAGTTGAAGGCACAATAGGAAACCCTTAAGAGATACCGACAAGTGATAGACGAGCAAAGGGTGTGCCTCAACCTACCAAGGATGTACGGGGAGCTTCCCCATAAATTTCGCCCATAGGTGTTGGAGTCCTTTCTATGTAATAAGACGTTAGTAGCACGGGTCAAGTTGAGTCAAGTCGAGTCAAATAGTGTGGTGTGAACTTTGGTGTGCCTAGTTGATTTATTATTATGTTTATGTATGAGTTGGATTTTTTTAATGAGTGCTGGAACTTTATAGGCATGTCCGCAAGTTTCATAGTTAAGAATATTAAAGTTTAAGTCAATAAATAAATAGTTGGGTTTGGTACGTCATGTTCTCACAGATCTATTTTCCAGAGCAGTCTACCTTTATCTCAATGGCAATCTAAATCTACTTTACTAAAAATTATGAAATTTTTATGAGAACAACTAGACTTAAGTATCTTTCCAATGCCTCTGGAATCACCTCTATATCCGATCTGGTTTGTCAGATATGGCTGTTTCAAGTTAAATTTTCTGCGCAGTCTGGGCTCTCGAACAGTTTCAGTTGTATCCTATTTTTGAGTAACCTAACGACGGAATATGGGAATGGATTCTGAATAAAAGTTGTAGATAGCTTCTTAATCTTTCAAACCATGTAAAGCTTGCCTCTTTTAGATATCTGTAGCTTGAGATATGACCGTTTTACTAAGCTGCTGATGTTGGAACTCATCCAGAAAATTTTCAGAATGTATTATATATCTCTATAAGTGCATATAACTTGGAAATCTCTAAATTTTGAATATTTCTGTTGAATGTCAGATGTCTGGAAGCGGAAGAGGCCGAGGTCATGGAGGTGTTCTCCCACATCCACCACCACCACCGCCATCGACTATTGAGCAAGTCTTAGCAGTGCAGACACAGCTTATGCAAGCTCTGGTGCAGAATCAGCAGAATCAACTAATTGGTGGAGCACCGTATGACAAGCGTGGTGAATTCTTAAAGGGTCATCCCCTAGTGTTTTCTCATGCCACTGATCCACTAGAAGCAGATGATTGGCTTCATGCAGTGGAAAAGCAACTCAACATAGCGCAGTGTGATGACCAGCAGAAGATGGTGTACACGTCAGGACAACTCCAAGGAGAAGCTCAAGATTGGTGGGAGGCATTTGAGTATGGACGTCCCGCCAATGCTCCTCCTATCACCTGGTAAGAGTTTAGAGAGAATTTCATGTCCTACCACATACCCAAAGGATTGATAGAACTCAAGCAGAAGGAATTCAGAGCTCTAAAGCAGGGATCTATGTCCGTAGCTGAGTATCGTGACAAGTTTGCTTAGTTGTCACGTTACGCTCCGAATGAGGTGGCTGATGATGCTAATAAGCAACGCCGCTTTCTCAAGGGTCTGTATGATGGTCTGCAACTCCAACTTATGTCCAATATATACCCCAATTTTTAGACGTTGATGAATCACGCCATTGTTATTGACAATAAGCGCAAAGAGATGGAGGCCAAGAAGAGGAGGCTCCAGGGATATTCCTCTAGAAGTAATACCCGTCCACGCACCAATCCTCAGCAAGGTTTCCAACAGAGGTACCAGGGACCACCCAATCAGTGGAATCATGGTCAGTACCCTCAACGCAACCCAAACCAGTAGTAGAATGGCAATCAACGTCCCCAGTAGGAGAGTGGTCAACAGACACCACGACAGGGGACACCCAACAACACTCCCATGAAGACCAGCGCACCTAGCACCCCCAACGTATGCTATCGTTATGGAGAAGTTGGGCATTATGCTAACCATTGCCCTAGGAAGCAAACTCAGCAAACACCCTAGCGTCAGCATAGTAATCAGAAGGGAACGCCGCAGAAGCCAGCACCCAACACGGGAAAGGTGAACCATGTGTCTACAGAGACAGCGCTTGCGGAACCAGAAGTCATGCTCGGTATGTTCAATGTCAATTCCACTCCTGCCACTATTCTTTTTTATTCTGGAGCTTCGCATTCATTTATATCACAAGCATTTGTTAGAAACCATAGCATACCCTTATGTGCCATGCCAAACCCCATATTAGTAAACTCACCAGGAGGTAGTATGCAAGCTTCGTACCGTTGTCTTCCGACTAGTCTATCCTTAAGGGGGGTAGAGTTTAAAGTGAGTCCCATTGTGTTGAGAACATCTGACATTGATGTGATTTTAGGAATATGTACCAGCCAAGCCAGCTCTTTTTTTCTCCGTTCCCTTATCCTTAGCGCTAAAGTAAAAAGAAAATGCAAGAGAGTTTGTATTTGCAAATGAAAATGAATATGGATCTAAAAAAAATTATATAATCAATCAATAAATAATAATTTGAATAATATAAAAAATATCCTTCGCCCCTTATGGTATTCGTTTATAATCTTGTTGAGGCAGTCATTCAGTGTCAAGAGAAGGTAGTTGTTGTGACCGCACCTAATGGGGATAGAATCGGTGTTGATGTTGTAGTACAAGCACAGCCAATAGCCATAGTGAACCCGCTTGATGATCGCATCAACAAGGAGGACCTAGTAGTGGACGAGTTTCCATATGTGTTCCCCAATGACTTGTCAGGTATGCCACCTGACCGTGACATTGAGTTTATTATTGAATTATTACCTGGAACTGCACCTATAGCTAAGCGTCCATATAGAATGGGGGTTAAGGAACTAGAGGAACTTAAGAAACAAATAAAGGAGTTACAGGACAAAGGTTTCATTCGTCCTAGTTCATCACCTTGGGGAGCACCAGTCATATTTGTTGATAAGAAGGATGGTACCCAGAGAATGTGTGTTGATTATCGGTCACTAAATGAGGTTACTATCAAGAACAAGTACCCGCTACCAAGAATTGATGACTTGTTTGATGAATTGAGAGGTGCTTGTGTTTTCTCTAAGATTGATCTTCGTTCTGGCTATCATCAATTGAAGATTCGTGCAACTGACATACCCAAGACAGCTTTTACTATGAGATATGGTTTGTACGAGTACACCGTTATGTCCTTTGGTTTGACCAATGCACCTGCCTACTTTATGTACTTGATGAATAAGGTGTTCATGGAGTTTCTGGATAAGTTTGTGGTGGTATTTATCGATGATATATTGGTATTCTCCAAAATGGAAGAAGAGCACGCTGAACATCTAAGGTTGGTCTTGCAAAAGCTCAGAGAACACAAGTTGTATGCTAAGCGAAGCAAGTGTGAATTCTGGTTGAAGTTTCTTTCCTAGGCCATGTTGTCTCTAATGGTGGAATATCAGTAGATCCAAGCAAGGTGAGAGATGTGTTGAATTAGAAACCACCAACCGATGTGGGAGAGATTCATAGTTTCTTGAGATTGGCTGGATACTATAGAAGGTTCATAGAAGGTTTCTCTAAACTTGCTAAGCCTATGACAGCTTTGTTGGAGAAAAATGCTAAGTTTGTGTGGTCTGAGGAGTGCCAGGCTAACTTTGAAGAATTGAAGAAGAGATTGACTACAACCCCAGTATTGGTTTTGCCAGATTTGAGCAAGAGCTTTTCTATCTATTATGATGCATCTCGTCAAGGACTCGGATGTGTTCTTATGCAAGAAGGTAGAGTAGTGGCCTATGCATCTCGACAGTTGAGAAAGCATGAGATAAATTATCCAACTCATGATTTGGAGTTAGCAGTAGTGGTTCAAGCTCTGAAAATATGGAGGCACTATCTTATCGGACATAAGAGTGACATATATACTGATCACAAGAGTCTGAAGTACATTTTCACTCAAACGGATCTGGATATGAGACAGCATTGATGGTTAGAGTTGACTAAAGATTATGATCTAGAGGTACACTATCATCCTTGAAAGATGAATGTTGTTGTCGATGCTCTTAGCAGGAAGAGTTATGCCAATGAGGTGTAAGTGGCACCTATGTCAAGTGAGTTGTGTGTTGAATTTGAGAGACTAAACTTGGGCTTTGTCACTAATGCGGTGGAGTTGGTGTTGGAGCCTAAATTGGAACAAGAAATACATAAGGGCCAGTTACAAGATGCAAAGTTGAAATAAATAGCGGAAAACATAGTGATTGGTAAGGCACTAGGATTCCGTATGAATGATAATAGAACTCTATGGTTTGGGAAAAGGCTATGTGTGCCTGAGAATAAGGTTATACGAGATGCGATTCTTCATGAGGCACATGAGTCTGCTTACTCTATTCATCCTGGGAGTACCAAGATGTATTTGGATCTGAAAGAGAAGTATTGGTGGTACGGACAAAAGAGAGATGTGGCTAAGTATATTGCTTTATGTGATACATGTCAGAGAGTCAAAGCTGAACATCAAAGACCTACAGGATTATTAAAACCAATGAAGATACCTGAGTGGAAGTGGGAAGAAGTTGATATGGATTTTATTGTTGGGTTACCATGTACTCATAGAGGCTACGATTCAATATGGATGATAGTGGATCGGTTAACTAAAGTTGCTCATTTCTTACTAGTCAAGACTACCTATACTAGTCCCCAATTGGTTGCATTATATATGGAAAGAATAGTGTGTCTACATGAGTTCCTAAGAAAATTGTGTCTGATCGGGGTACTCAATTTATGTCTCATTTTTTGCAGCAAGTACATAGATCATTGGGAACAAAGTTGAATTTTAGTACAGCATATCATCCTTAGATAGATGGGTAAACTGAGAGGATTAATCAGATATTAGAGGGCATGTTCAGAGCTTGTGCATTGTAGTACGGTACAAGTTGGGACAAGAGTTTGCCTTATGCAGAGTTCTTGTATAACAATAGTTATCAGAAGAGTCTCAATATGGCACCTTTTGAAGCTTTATATGGACGAAAGTGTAGAACCCCATTGTTTTGGAATCAAACGGGAGAAACTCAAGTGTTCGGACCTGATGTTTTAAGAAACGCAGAAGAGCAGGTAAGGATGATTAGAGATAACTTGAGAGTGGCACAATCTCGACAGAAGAGTTACGCTAACACTCATAGAAGAGAATTGGTTTTGAAATAGGGGACTATGTTTACCTAAAGGTGTCACCTATGAGAAGTGTGAGAAGGTTTAATATGAAAGGGAAGTTAGCACCAAGATATATTGGGCCTTTCTAGATTTTAGAGAGACGTGGAGAAGTAGCTTATCAGTTTGAATTGCCTGAGAGTTTGTTAGGTGTACATGATGTGTTCCAGTTAAAGAAGTGTTTGCGTGTACCTGAGGAGAAGATACTGTCAGAAGAGCTTACAGTTAAGAAAGATCTCACTTATGAGGAGTTTCCGATAAGGATTTTTGAGACGGTAGAAAGAGTTACAAGGAGCCGAGTTATAAAGATGTGTAAGGTTCAGTGGAATCGGTATACAGAAGATGAGGCTACTTGGGAAAGAGAAGATGATCTGAGGAAAACATACCCGCAGCTTTTTGAGCAAGCATCGTTTGAATCTCGGGGATGAGATTCATTTTAAGGGGGTAGGATTGTAACACCCCAAAATTTGCAACATTTTGAAAATAAGTGAATTGGATTTATTTACGCAATAGTGTGTGCATGCAACATAGGAAAATAATAAATTTTATCAAATTAAAATCAAATATAAGGTTTACCTACATGTTTATGCATTCATGTTGCTGCATATTATTTTTGTACTGTGTGGTTTGAAATCAGATTTCAAATTGATTTGAATTTGCATTTAAAATTTATTTGGAAATTGGTTTAGAAAATAGAAAAGGATTTCCTTTCCCTCCCTTGCTTTTGGCCCAAGCAGCTAGCTTCCACCCGGCCTCGTTTTCTTTTCCGCTGGCCCAGCTCGGCTTCATTCCTTTCTCGTAGGCCTAGTCACCCCGCTTCCCTGGTTTCCTCTGCACGGCCTAGTTCTCTCTCTCGGCCCACTTCCACAATCGGCCCAGCTTCGCTCGGCCGTAGGAAGCCGCACCGTGCATCTCCTTCCTTCCTCTCTCGGTCGCTGACGAGAGGGCCCAACATGTCAGGCGCATCTCCTTCCTTGGTTCGTGTTCAAGTCGGACACCATCACCACCGTAGCTGCTGAATCCACCTCCGCTACACCATGTCTGACGTGAACCCCATGTAAGTTCCGCCCATAAATAGTAGCCGAGCCCACACCGTCTCCCAACCCCGTCCTAGAGCCAGTGCCGCCCTCATTTTTGCTTCAACCGCCGCGCAACCCTAAGCTCTGCTGCCATCGTCGGATCGTGCAGCCGCTGCGCGCCATCGTCGGTTCCCCGCTAGTGTTTTTGGTCTCGGTGAGTTCACCTTGATTTCCTCTCTCTCCCCATGCTCTTGTTTCTCTCAGTCGTGGACCATAGGTTATGAATCGCTAGCGCCGCCCGCTCCGGCCATGGCACCAACGCGTCGGTCCTGTTCCAGCCGGCTAGCTTTCTCTCTCCCCTGCTTCCATCTTATCTGCATCATTGATTTTAGATCCAACGGTCCAGATGCAATCATACCCCTTCGCTGTGAAATTTGCAAAAAGGCCCTTATAACTATTTAGATCTCAACCCGCCATCCCTGGTTTCTTTCAAAAGGACCCCTACCTTTTCATTTAATAATACCCACAGTCCTCGGCCGGATTTAAAAATTAGGTTTTATTTATTTTAATTCAAAAATCAAGTTCCACTTATTTATAGAACTGCCACTACCTTCTATAGGCCATAAAATCTCTGTTTTAACTCTGATTTGCTCCGTTCAACTTGCGTTAGGTTCGTAATTCCATAATCTACATGTTCATACTACTGTTAAGTAAGTTTTTAACTTTAAAAATTCGAGGTTAGATTTAATCTATAATTTTACTAAAGGAAATCTTTGATTAATCCATAACTTCTTCGTTTTAGCTCCAATTTTTGTGATTTTCGCGTCTGTGTGTTCGTAGTGAGACGTAGATTCATTTTACAAATGTTTTATCTTGATTTTATGTTGATTGGTGTACTGTTCTAATCTATAGCTTTTGTTTGCTATCCATGATTGCTTCTGGATGCTTCTATGTTGCTGTGATTATCGAGTATAGACGGTGAACAATTCGTGGGAGACCAAGAGTATTACTTTGATGAGCCAGATCAGTAGGAGCATTTTGTTCAAGGCAAGTATAGCATGGTATTATCCTTGTTATCTATCAACTGTAATACATTTAATTCATGTTGCATGTGTCACCTTGATTGGGATTCCCTAGAATTGAACTTATACCTTGTCTCCTATGGGATATGCAATGGGTAGCTTTGCTAGTGCTCAATTAAACCATGATCTTGTAACTTGACTAATGGTATATGCAATAAACTTTTAAATATGACTTTTTAGCAACTTGGAAACAGGGGGATGGAGTATTTAGCTACTTTCTAAATGCTTCATATTCCTCTCCCTAAGGACTTATCTGTAAGTGATCATTCGGGACTTATAGTATAGCTGTAAGGGCTACATGGCTTTGGCTTTAGCTCAGTATGAGGACCTTTTCTAGCTTGTTAGTGGTTACCTTTATTGGTGTAAGAATGGCTTGCCGAATCAGGTGTAGGACAGCCTCTACTCTTATGTGTATAGCCGCGATGGAATTGTGCCATTCGACAGGGGGTTCCTACATCTGTTTGCCGAGTGAATCTAATGGCCCTAGCTTGTTAGACGAACCTTTGAAAGGCTTCATAATGACCCCTGCCTGCTCACCTTGGAAGTGTTTTGAGAGTAATTAGCTCGGGCATATGGGTATCACGACTCATAGTGAAAGTGTACAACCTCTGTAGAGTGTAAAACTGGTATATCAGTCATGCTCACGGTCATGAGCGGCCTTGGAACATTTATGGAATAGACGATCACTAAGAATTATTCATTTATGCTATTCATTATTCATGTTTACATTGATCATGTGTTTTACTTTAGGATTGAAACAACTTGTTGCTACTCTTATGCTAAAATTGTGACAACTAAAAGCTGAATGTTGTTAAACCTGTGTCAAGCCTTTCGAGCCTTATGAACCCCATGTTACACTTATTGAGTACGACATGTACTTACGCTTGTTTATTTTCATTATTTGGATAAAAATCTTGGATGGGTAACAGATGGCTATGGTAATGATGACTTTTCTAAGGATTACTAGACTTGTGGTCAACCAGTTGACGTCCTTGTGAAATGGAGCTTCCACGAGAGATCTTTTCTTTATACTTTCGCTACATTTATGTGAAGACTCTGTCTTATTATTCTTGATGTAATAAACACTTGTGATGATATTATTTATAATTTATCGACTTATGTGTGTGACTGATCTCTGGGCGCACATAAGATTTTGCATCCCATTTTATCCTTAAAATCGGGTGTGACACAGAATGTAGAGATGACCCAATAGCTCCAAGTTTCTCATAGAGGTTGTGACACTTGGTGAATCACCATCGAACACACAGGCATTTCGATGCTTCCATAAGGTCCAAGCCCCCAAAATGACGAGAGAGTTTACTCCTTTCTTGTGTTGTTTACCAACTCTTTTAGTGATTTTCCTCCACCAAGTGGCAAAGTTGCATTGTGTTCCCTTCTATTAGGTACCCGCTGCTGTAAATTAAGTGGAGAGAGCACACTATGGCAAAATTATCTTGCAAACACACATGTTGTAAGAATATGCTGGATAGTTTGTTTTTCTTAGTCACAGAGTATGCATTTATCTGATGAGGAAGCCCTCTCTTTGTTAGCTGATCAACTATCCCACATTTATTTTTTATGGCAAACCAAAGGAACATCTTACATTTTGCTGGTGCCCAAGATTTCCAAAGACGGCACCATGGTTCAAACTGAATTGACCCATAAAAGAATGCCTTGTATGCCGTCTTGGATGAGAAAGAACTGCTTCCAGATATGCTGATCACCGTCACTTGCGAGGGTAAAATTCAGAAGTGCATCGCAAAGTTTGTGGAACTCTATCATACCATTAAGAGAAAGACCACCGCCTATGTCCTCTACCCAAACCCGGTTGTCCAACGCCTCCTCAACCATGCGAGTTTTTAGGATCCCTTGCTCAGACTCTCAAACTAAATGGATTGCATCCGCTCATACAGTCAGTCGAACAACACCTCAAACTTTTGGCATCCGCTCATGCAATCTTACCAAACATCAGCTTTTTTGAAATACCGTTCCACTCAACCTGTATCCACTCATCCGGATATACAATGCAAGCCTTGTCCAGCAACCAATCACACCCTTGTGAAATGAGGCCTATACATCGCTCACATAAACCATGCTCACACTACCGGAGGCGGCTTCTTTGCCGAGTGCCTGAGACACTCGGCAAAGGTTGATATACACTCGGCAAAGCCTTTGCCGAGTGTTACACTCGGTAAAGGGTGCTCGGTAAACAGTTTATCGACAAAGACCTCTTTGCCGAGTGCACTTTATCGAGCACTCGGCAAAGGCTTTGCCGAGTGCCAATCCGACACTCGGCAAAGAAAAGTGGCCGTGACGGCGAGCGCCACCATGACGGCGGCTTTGCCGAGTGTCAAGGTCAAGCACTCGTCAAAGGTACCCGATTTGCCGAGCGCCATTGACTTAGACACTCGGCAAAGGCGGCCACTTTACCAAGTGTCGCCGACAAGACACTCGGCAAAGTGGAGACCTTTGCCAAGTGCCTGGACCGTGGCACTCGGTAAATCTGTGATGTTTGCCGAGTGCAATGGCCATTGCACTCAACAAAGCATGTTCCCAGGTAGTTCCCAGATGGTCACTTTGCCGAGTGTCATGGCCATTGCACTCGGCAAAGTGACTGAAAACAACTTTTTTATTTGTTTTTTACATCCCATCCAAACAAACAGAAGATATATATAACAAACATCACCAACATCACATATATATCATCAACATCACATATATATCACAAACGTCACATATATATCACAAATGTCACATGTCTCACAATATATCACAAATAAGTTCACAAGCAATCCAAGTGCTCTATCATCGTCAACCACAATTGCAAATAGAAGTATCATTAACAACCACAAGTATCATCACTGATTTGGTGAAGGATTCGCTGAAGCATGAGGATCGTTCGATGCCGCCGATTGATTCTGCACAAAGGAGAAGAGATTGCATGTGTGAGACAAGATAAATATATACCATACACGAATAAAACTTTCATACTCCACTAGGTTTGACCGTAAGCATGAACATACAAACTAAAACATTTATACTCACAGGAGTAGAATAGTGAGGAGGTGGAGGTGGAGCGAATAGCGAAGGTGGCGGGGCTACACCCGTAGCGGCGCCAAGACTTTGCATGTACTGAAGAATCTCTGCCATCCTCTGTTGCTCGGTCTCCCTCTAAACCTCCACCCTCTCCATCTTCGTCTGCATCTGCTCCCGTATCCTCCTCTCTTGTTCCAGCTGGGACTACAATATATTCACCCCAATGTTACAATAATGCAAAGGAAAGGTATGAAAAAACCAATGAACGATGAAAAAACCAAGAATAACCTCGAGTGCCTCCACCCGGTGGTGTGAAGTGTCCTGCCGAGGTCGTATGGCCGAGCTCCTGCTGGTGCTGCTTGCTCAAATCTGGGAGAGACTAGGTGTAGCGGCCGAGTCGATTGCGTCGCCGCCAATCCAGTACCGCCCATGCTTCTTGCCTCCTCCCACCCTCATGATGACTTCTCCATCAAGGTCCTTGGTGCTTGGATCGTACTCTGACCCAAGGACCTCCCTTGCCATCGATGTGTACTCACTGAGGCGGTTATGGATGGTCGCATTGCTGTACACCTTGGGCCCATCCTCTGGGTTGTAGTCGATGTCTGACGTCGCCTTGCCCTTGTGGGCCATAGCAAATGCCTTGAAGATGGAGCAAGGCTGGCCACCATGTGACACCGACTATGAGAAAAAATGCAAGATGATTAGAAATCATGCAAAATTGAGCGCTAGAATAAATAAATGAATTTGCGTACCCATGTTTCTACGTATCCGCTAAGGCTGTGGCTGCCTTGATGGTGTGCTACACCTGGCATCATCAAACGCCGCTCCCAGCACAAGTTGTGCGTCTCCTCCCACTCGCGTGAGCACCACCTATCCACCATCTGTTCCCAGCACTGGGGATGCACGATGCACCAATAAGGAATCATCTACAGGCCATCAAGTACATGACATATCAGAAGATGAAATTAAGCCTACTTAATCTCAAAAGGAATCAGTATTAATGTTCTGTATTTACCTGCAGGTACTGGTCCCGGGTCAGCGTCATGGATCTTGCATCCCTTTTGGTAACCTTCGTTCCAAGGATGGTCCCGTGATAAGTTACGACGGCCTAGATACGCACCTCGTAATGCATGTCCACGATGAGTCTTTTGTAGCATTTGGTAGCCACCGCATCCGCCCTAGCCTCATGTCCGTCCTGGCATCTAAAGAAATCCTGCATACAAACACGATGTATCCATTCATTATTTCAAGAATGTATTGAGCAATGTAGTGCGAGGAAGACTTACCCAGAGCTCTTGCTTCACCTGCTCCGCCTTGTTGTTGAATACCCTATGGGCCCAATCTGCAGCATCGGGGGTGGCGGCGTAGTGGTCAAACGAGTAGGCCGGCCCCGTCACTCTGGCATACTCAACCAGGCTAGGGAAGTGCTCCTTGCACAGAAGACCGAGGATGCCATTGACTTGGCGTGTGTGACCACCTCCACTCACCACAATCGTCCAGTTCCTGCCCAAGTGATTAAGAAAATTATTAATTTCTATTTTGATTTTCAACATATCATATAAAGTAGTGATAACATCTAAAGTTACTTACTTTTCCCCCTTGGGTCGAATCAGCGGGCGTCTCTCACGAGGTATCGGACACTAAGGGAGGCTCACGGGACCTCGGACGTAGACGCTCGATGAACTAGAGGAAGCGAAACCCCCTGCTGTCGCCTCTTCCTCGTTGTCCTCCTATGCGTCCTCTTGCGTGTCCTCCTACACCTCCTCGTCGTCCTCCTGTGCATCCTCCTGTGCCTCCTCAGCGTCCTCCTAGGGCACCTGCTCCTCCTCCTCACGCGATGGGGCGACAGGCGACGACTCCCTCCTACGGCTGCTCCTCCTCCTACTCTCCCCCGGTGTAGTGGTCCTTGTCCTTCGGTACAAGGACGTTAGCTTCCTCATCCCACCGCCCACCATCTTTGTTCAATCGCCTGCAATTAAAAAGAGTAAACCAATAAGCACAGATAAACAAGAAGTACTTAGAAATAGATGCAAAATAAACAAAAACATAATTACAAAATAACATAGTATTACATGTATTAGAAATAATCTTCATGATCAGGATTAGCTGGATCATAAGTCTCATCATCACTATCAATCATGTCGAAATAATCAACACTATCCGAATGAGCAATGTTGTCATTGTCATTGTCTAAATGTAATCGCTCAAGCATTTGTAAGTCCTTCACATTTTGCACCTCATCTCCAGCGTCCTCTTCAATAACCGTTTCATTGTCTACTTCCATTCCGATCATTTCGGTTAAGTCTATCTCAAACCTCCCTTCTAGTCCCTCTTCTTGAAAGAACTCTCTGTCATATGTGTTTGGGTCTAAGTTGTAATCTTCATCGTTTGGGACAGGCACTTTACCGTGTGGTGATACCCTGTGCACAATATCCCAACCCTTAAGATGCCTTATGGTTTGACACGCATATGGGAGATAATAAACTTGTGTGGCCTGTTGGGCCATAATATAGACATCGTCTCCTGGTAAGACATAATCATGTCGAATTTCGACTAGCCCAAGATTAGAATATGTCCATCTCGTTACTTTAGGATCCAAGCAATGGCATTTGAATATGACGGGATTAAAAGGTTTGGAACCATGAAACTTGAGTTCGTATATTTCTTCAATTCTTCCATAATACTCAACCTCATCAACGCTGGGCATAAAAAATCCGGAACTTGTGGTTCTTCGATTGGACCGACTCTGCTCGTAGCTTGTTGTGCGAAAGCGATATCCATTCACATCATAACTAGAAAATGACCTGAGCCTATAGGCAAAGCCATCGGAAACCTATCTCAACTCAGCACGCATAGACGCATCCCTCTGGTCCTGCAAACTCAAGCAGGATACATCGTTATATTATTCGCACGTACGATTAACTTGGAATGTCAAACTAAGTATGAGCTAAATTGGACGGTACCTTCCATTTGAACCAAGAAATGAAATCAGGCATTCCATTTCCTGCACCCTATCTAAGAAGGGTATCTACCTGCTACGGGGTAGGATCCCTTGATTGACGTCAGAATTCATGAAGAAATTCCCTGTACCAACGAGGAACAAGGGGGTTGGATGCAGAATAGTGACGGCGTATTTAACAAGTTCGTTGAGAACTTACTGCATGTATGGCGCCACTTCATCAAGGTTGGTCAACACGTATAGCATGATATGGCGCCACTCTTCATGATTCAAGGTCTTGGGGGTCGATGCACTTGTGCTTCTGAGTTGCCCTCGGAAAAGGCTAAGGTTCGATTCATTTTCGCCAGCATTGTAACGAGGGGGTGGATTATGCACGCTAGGGAGGTTGTCACCATAGTATGTTGTTGTGAAGTTCGCCACCTCCTCTAGACTGTATGCCTCTGCAATGGAAGCCTCGATTTTGCATTTATTTCTACATTTCTTTCGAAGAACCTTTAGACATCTCTCGATTGGATAGGACCAACGGCCCTACACGGGCCCCCCATTTGTGCCTCATACGGGAGGTGTAAAATCAAATGCTGCATCGGATTGAAGAAGTCGGGTGGAAAGATCTTCTCCAACTTACAGAGCAACACAGGTGCCATTCTTTCCAAGTCAGCAATCACGGTCCGAGATAACTCCTTGGCACAAAGCTAGCGAAAGAAATAGCTCAACTCTGCCAGCACTAGCCAGACATGCTCAGGGACATAGCCTCGAACCATCACCAGAAGAAGCCGCTCAATCCATATGTGGTAGTCATGACTCTTCATCCCTAAGACTCGCATAGTAGAGAAGTTCATTCCCCTCCTCAGATTAGCTGCATGCCCATCAGGGAACATTAACATCTGCATCCATTCTAGTACTTCCCTCCTTTAGGGCTTGCTCAAGACAAAATCGGCCTTAGGCCTTCTCCATGTCTTGCCGCGACTAGGAGGCTTCATATGTTGGTTTGGTCTATCGCATAATGTTGCCAGATCCACTCTAGCCTTAACGTTGTCCTTTGACTTGTCAGGAATGTTCATGATTGTTGCCCAAAGTGCCTCGGCGACATTCTTTTCAGTGTGCATTACATCAATGTTGTGTGGAAGGAGAAGGTCATCAAAATAGGGGAGCCGAGTCAAGCCCGACTTATGAGTCCACATATGTTGTTCTCCATATCCCACAAAATCACCTTCTGGATTGACCACGAGACCATCTATCTGTTCACGAACCGTGGCACCAGTCATTATCGGTGGTGCAGGGTCTGTCACTACGACACCTTTCATAAAGTTCTTGATATCTCATCTGAATGCATGGTCAAGAGGGAGGAATTGCCAATGTTTGTCGAACGATGAATACTTACCACCCTTCTGCAACCAAATGAACCTCAGACCTTCCTTGCATACTGGACATTGAAACTTCCCGTGAACACACCAGGCGCAGAATATCCCATACGCCAGGAAGTCATGCAGGGAGTAGTGGTACCAAACATGCATTTTGAAGTTTTTCTTTGTAGCTCGGTCATATGTCCATACCCCTTCCTCCCAAGCAAGGACCAATTCATCAATCATAGGCTCCATGAACACACCCATATTATTCCCCGGGTGTCCAGGAATTATCAACGACAAGAATACATTCTGTCGTTGAAAGCACACACCGGGGGGAGGTTGAGGGGGATAACGAACACGGGCCAACATGTGTATGGGGAAGCCATCATTCCATAAGGATTGAACCCATCTATTGCCAGTGCAACACATACATTACGAGCCTCTTTAGCTTCCTCATGATGAATGCCATCAAAGTGGGTCCATGCTTCACCATCGGATGCATGTACCATCCTGTCAGGATTGTATCGTTTGCCATTTTTGTGCCATGTCATCTGTTTCGTAGATTCCTCGGTCATGTATAACCATTGGATCCTCGGTATGAATGGAAGGTGCCGTAGGATTATCACGGGAATGTCAAGCTACCTCTTCTGGCCATCACCAGAATCTACCTCCAGGAACCTAGAGGATTTACACTTTAGACAGTACTTTGCTTCCATGTATTCTTTCCTAAATAGGACGCACCATTTCGGGCAAGCATGTATCTGCTCATACAGCATCTTAAGTGCACGAAGGAGTTTCTGTGACTCGTGCATGCTCTTTGGCAGAAGGTGACCCTCCGAAAGCAGGCTACCAATAACTATCAACATACCATCAAAGGCGTCTCGACTCAGGCTATACTAGGACTTTAACGCCATTATGCGTCGAATGGCATCCAATTGAGAAACCTTTGTCTGGCCATGAAGGGGTTTCTGTGCTGCGGCAAACATGTCGTAGAACGCCTTTGCGGTTGCCTCTGGCTCCTCCTCCGTACATCCTTCAATGAACTGTGCCTCGTGATAGTCATTTAACATGTCTGCTACCCTGGCATCAGTATCATAATCCTCGACGCGTGGTCTCACCACCTCCTCTCTCATACGATTGGCTTCACCATGGTAGACCCACCGGGTATAGTCTACCGTAACTCCATTCTTCCAAAGATGTTCCCCCATGACCTTCTTCGTTTGTCTTTTCCTGTTTGCACATTTGCTGCAGGGACAGCAAATTTTACTCGCTCCTTTAGTAGCCACGCCAAATGCCCATTCCAAAAAAGCATTGGTCTTGTCGATCCATTCATTGGTGACCTGACCCTAACTTGCGTAGCCCGTGTACATCTACTCACGGTCCTCCATCCTCTAACATATATAGCAACAAGTAATACAAACATCAATTGCATCTACACGATGTTCCTACTATCTAATAGGTGAGGATAGGTCCTAATCCCACATGAGGATGCGTATGTGGGGTTAGTTTCCATGCTCTACTCCTATCCGAGACAGCATTTCGGCAGCACCTCCCCGCTGTTCTCCAAATACACGTCCTGCTAGAGAGAGTGTGTATCCGGAGAACAACAGGGAGATGATGCCGAAATTCTATCTCGGATCAGAGCAGACCATGGAAACTAACCCCACCTACGCATCCGCGGAATGTCCAAAAAATGTGGACAATTCAAAACAGATACAGTTTTAGATAAGCAAATATCTGCATATTTCCAACCGTATCTCTTTCGAACAGGAGACGCCTAACTGGGTTACGTGATCTACGACCATGATACGGAAAGAGGGGTTATACCTAGGGTGGTGGTGGAGTCCGGCTAGCGGGGCCGTGGCGGGTCGGTGCAGTGGCGAGGCGACGCGGTGCAGGCAGACCCGCAGCGGCGAGGAAGGCAATCGGGGTCGCCGAGGTACTCCGGCTCCGCTCCGACGGGCTCTTCTTATAAAAAAAGAAACATAAAATTGTCAATACAAAATTTCGGTAGCACCTCCCCTACACGGTGAGGGTTTTAAAACCTGCAAGAAAACCAACGGCACGATGGCCGACATGCACATATATATGAACGGCACGATGGCCGACATGCACAAGATTATATCCAACCACATATATATAATAATGTCACAACCACTCCTACGACTACCACAACTGCTACTCTACCACTACTACTACCGCAACTACTAGTAATACTACGACGACGACGACGGTAGGGCATACCTAGTGGGTGTCGTAGGGCGGCGATGGTGAAGGGGCCAGGGCGCCGGTGGACAAGGCGATGGCTGGGGAAGCGCCGGGGACAGCGCGGGCATGGGCGGGGGTGGCGGCGGCGCGGGCGTGGCCGACGCTGGCACGGGTGGGGGCGGCGGCGGGGCTGGCGCCTCCTTCTTCTTCCTCCTTCGTCCTTCCTCCTTCTTCCTCCTCCTCCTTCTCTTCCTCCTTCTTCCTCCTCTCTTTCTCCTCCGCCTCCGGCGGCGCGGCGCGGGGGGCGGCACGGGTGGGGGTAGGGCTGGCTTCGGTTTGCAAGCATCGTACGTGACAACTTGCACGAAACCTCCTCATTTTTTTATCAAAGCCTCCACATATGATATCTTGATATCTTGACATGTTTCATGATTTTCGGACTTCGTTTGCTTTTTATAGAATTTAAAAATAACTCGACCGCAAGTTCGTGGTCATGTTTCGTGAACAAGATGTTCGAAATTGGTGGTATGTTCCTGGATATGGCCTCACATTATACTAAATAACATGAATATCATTTTCCATTAATTTTTGTCATTATTCGAATGACTAGCAGTTATAATTTGAATTATCCAAGAAAATTCAATTAAATAAAATAAATTAAAGAAATATAGAAAAAGTTCGAGAAATGTGCCACATTGGAACATGGAGTACCAGGTATTGTCTTAGGACTGTAGAAAAAGTTTGGATGTCAAAAGTGAAAAAAATATGGTTTACCGAGTGTCAAAAAATGACACTCGGCAAAGGAGCCTCTTTGCCGAGTGTCAGGAGAAGACACTCGGCAAAGAATTAACGGCGGCTGCCGGCCGTTAACGGCGGCGGCCCTTTACCGAGTGTTATTGTTTGACACTCGGCAAACCACCTTTTTGCCGAGTGCCATTTGTTTGCCGAGTGCTTTCTCTCTGGCACTCGACAAACAGCCTCTTTACCGAGTGCCCGATAAAAAACACTCGGCAAAGTCTGGGACACTCGGCAAAGAAGCCGTCTCCGGTAGTGTCACCACTGTACATATAAATCCACTTGTCTTAACCTCTGTCGAAGAGGATGACATGTGGGGTCCGGTACCTTTTTTTCATTTTGTATGTACATGCACTACCGTTTACCATCATTTTGTACATGAACTACCGATTACATATGTTGAACATTTGCCAAGTCATATGTTGACCGGTCATAACCACTATCATGTGTCAGGTATAACCATAACAAATGGTAGTTTAGCACACGGTTTTGCAAGTTGAGTGACCCTAAATACTCGGTCTTTACAGTTCAACAAGGATTCGTCAACTGGAGCGATACTTGAGGGAGACAAAGATGACGTCTTCTTCCGAGTAGTAGTACTTCTGTACGGCTCTTGGACGCACGCCGTAAAAACGAGGAGACAAGCAGGTAGTAGGAGTAGGTAATTCCGCTTTGTGAGCGAGTGAGTTGCGTCAGTTGAGTGCGCGCGCGAGGGAAGCCGAACCACCTCCCGCGCGTTTCCCTCTCTGCCCTCCTCTCCCTCCATGCACAGCCGCTCCTTCCTCCTCCTCTCCCGCGCCGGCCCGGTCGACTGCCGATTTCGCCGGCTGGTTCTTGGCGCGATCCCTCCTCATCCTCCTCCTCCTCCGTCCCTCCCCTCCCCTCTGCATTCACAAGCCGCACATATGCTAGGCTCCCAGTTGCACGGATCAATTGTTCAGCTCGCGCAATCCAATTGCCTGCTGGCGTTGGATCCATTCAGGAAGAGCTCGGCGATCCGTTGGGATTGGGACAGAGAGACTGCGGCGGCGGCTGCTGGGATCGGTGTGGTCTTGAGGAGGGGCGGCGGCGGCGGCACCTCTCACCAGTCTCGTCGTCTCCGCGATGGGGAGGGTGAAGCTCAAGATCAAGAGGCTGGAGAACAACAGCGGGAGGCAGGTGACGTACTCCAAGCGGCGGTCGGGGATCCTCAAGAAGGCCAAGGAGCTCTCCATCCTGTGTGACATCGATCTCATCCTCCTCATGTTCTCGCCCACCGGCAAACCCACCATTTGCATCGGCGAAAGAAGGTACATGCATGCATCGATCATCCATTCCTGATTTTCCTGTTTGCTCGATCACATTGACTACACATTCATGTTCGTAGTACGATTTTCAATTTTCATGCACAAGTTTTGTGAACATGGATTGACTTTTTCTTACTGAATTTCGGAATTGGTGAATGTTGTGGTGAAATCGGGATCACCATTGCAAATTATTAATGTGTCTTTTTTGTCCTTTTTGAAATGCCATTCCATTTTACGATTTTTTTTCTTATTCTATTCAAGTAATCTTTTTACCTAAGTAGCTCGTCCAATGATTTGTCAAAACAATTGAGATGGTAATTTGAATTATTAATTTGCACTAAATCTTTCCTTTACACATTGTTGTCTTTGCAGCAACATTGAGGAAGTCATAGCAAAATATGCGCAGCTAACCCCTCAAGAGAGAGCTAAAAGGTAATTCTGGTCCTATATATTGATCTTGTAAGCATACATGTTTACAAAAAACATACTAATTAACTAGTGTTCTTTTCCTACCGCTGAACAGGAAACTGGAGAGCTTAGAAGTAAGTTATCTCAACCAACAGATTTACCGACACGGTTACTCTCTTACCTTACCACTTTTCAGAATGCATGACCTCAATGATCTCCCTTTGTTGTACTCAAAAGGCCCTAAAGAAGACTTTCAAGAAGCTAGACCACGATGTAAATATTCAAGACTTCTTAGGCTCTGGGTAATCCTGCCGATTTTTTTTAATTAGATTGCTCATAGCAAACAGAAATGCCTAATTACATAGAAATCACTGACATACTACTATTTCTGAATCCATTGCAGGGGTCAGACAGTCGAGGTAGAGTATGATGAATCGACAACTAGAACAAGCAAGTCGTGTGATTTCTTCTTTCCTTCTTCATGTTTCTAATGTTGTTTGGTTTCAATAATTTGACAGGAGTTATCAGGCCATCTTGGTTCATTGCAGTGTCAAATGGCGGAGGTTCAGAAGCGTCTCAGGTGAATAGCATCAATTCACTTGAGCATGCATATCTTTTGAAATCTTTCCATTCAGTGCTGCTGTGATTTTCCTTTCATGACACATGATCCTGTTAAAGGTGGCCCTGTTATGCATCTATGGCATTGATTATAAAATTCATAATATCCTATCACAAAAATAATGGGCAAAAAATTTGAGAGAAGTGTAACAGCTAGACGATTTGTTCTTCAGTTATTGGAGCGATCCTGAGAAAGTTGAGAATATCGACCATATAAGAGCAATGGAGCAATCTCTCAAAGAATCTCTAAACCGCATCCAAATCCATAAGGTACGCATCTGTAACCTTCTGGTTGACTTCAGATGATATATATTAACACTTTATCTCTCGTTTAAGCTTTCAAGAGAAGCTGGGCCAATGGACCTTTGGTCTAAAAATATATTAACACTTTATAATCGCAATATCTAGCAACAATTCACTATATCTGAATTTTGAATATCAAGTCAGATAGTGCCGTTTTAGGTAAAAAAGAAAATCAGTAGCTCAGATTAGTTCTGACTTCTGCATCGATTTGGATTTCTCCAGGAGAACTTTGCAAAGCAACATCTGATCGGCCTACAGTGTGCTGCTGCCCAGGTAACTAACTAACCTCAGCTTCAGGTGCATGTGAGACGTTTTTCAGGCTTGGATATCTGATCAAGATGTTGCCTCCTGCCATTTTTCAGTTCCAGACCGACATGCAGTTGCCTCTAGGACCGACCGGTGAGCCGGGCCCTTCGTCGTGGTTCCAAAACGGCGGTGCCGATGGGCAACAAGCCATGATGCTACCGGACGACTCCAGCCTGCTCCATCAGAGGTGAATTCAAGCTCCAAAATGCCCATTGCTCTGATGATGAACAAACTCATCCTCTGTAAACTTGTAAACTAATTTGCTGCTCTCCCTCTATACGCGCGGCGGGGGCAGGCGCCGAAAGGGCTCCCCTGCTGCTACACTGTAGTCACGGCAGAGGCAGGCGCCGAAAGGCTCCCCTGTTGCACTGTAGCCACAGCAGGGGCAGGCATCAAAATCAGTCATGCTATTACATCTAGTCACTGTAGCAGCATGGCAGCCTGGCATGTCTGTGTATTAGGATTAGATGGGTAGAGTTGTATATATAGCTTCGCACTGCAACTCAGTGAAGAGAGAGAGTTCAGTTTTGCCATCTTCTCTGCAGAACTCCGACCAACACTGGTGCAGGTGCTATGTGTGTGCGCTCTGTTATCCCTCCCTCTTCTACCTCCAGCCGTAGTGTGTGTGCAAGAACGCCGGTGAGCGGTCGGCTCGCTCGAGCGGGAGATCTTGGGCCCAACAAGTGGTATCGGAGCCGTACAAGCGCCGTCGCTGGACTAACCGCTGACGATGACGGACGGTTCGGAGATGGTCGACAGCAGCGGCGCTGCTGTGGCTGCCCAGCCACGACAGGAAGTCGTCGTGCGCACAGTGCAGGAGGTCAGTGGCACCAGTTGGCCGACGCTGACTCGCACCAACTTTTGCGATTGGGCGGTGACCATGAAGGTCAAGCTCAGTGCCCGACGGTTCTGGAATGTCATTGACAAGGGCACCGACAACGAAGAAGACGACATGTCAGCATCGGAGGCTATCCTCGCTGCTGTGTCAGCGGAGTACAGGGAGCCATTGGGGGCGAAGAACTATGCTAAGGAGGCGTGGGAGGCCATTGCAGCGATATGCGTTGGCTCCGACCGCGCAAAGAAGGCGATGGCACAGCTGCTGAAGCAAGAGTACGCCAACCTCAAGTTCAAGGATGGTGAGTCGGTGGAGGACTTCTCCCTCCGCCTGCAGTCGCTCATCAGCAAGCTAAGGAGCCACGACATCACCATCGACGAAGAAGAGACCTCCACTCCGTGCCGGTGAAGTACATCCAGATCGCTGTCTCTATAGAGATGATGCTGGACTTGTCCACCCTTACCATTGAGGATGTGATAGGCCGTCTGCGGACGTTGAACGAGCGCATGGAGCAGACCACAGCAACGACGGACAGTGGCAAGCTGCTGCTGACAGAGGAGGAGTGGGCTGCCCGGATGAAGGAGAAGAAGTTCGGAGAAGCCTCCTCCAGCCGCGGTGGCGATGGCAATCGCCGCGGCAAGGCTTCTTCAGAGAAGAAGAAGAAGAAGGTCGACCCCAACGCTTGCCGACGCTGTGGGAAGATGGGCCATTGGAGAAAGGAGTGCCCAAATCGTAAGCAAGAGAAGAAGGTTGAGGCTCATTTAGCGCAGACTGATGAGGATGGTGAGGCCATTCTCCTGATGGCGATGTTCTGTGCACTGCATGACGTTGAGGCCAAGGAGAAGGAAAAGGTGATGGCGGTGGTACGGCACGGCAAGGCTCTGAAGACTGTCAACCTCAATGAACCACGCGTCCAAGTTCACCTCGGATGTGTGGGCGGCGAGCAGAGCAGCGGTGGTACCTAGACTCCGGCGCCAGCAACCACATGACGGGCTCCAACGCAGCCTTCTCCGAGCTCGACGGCAACGTGAATGGCACGGTGAAGTTTGGTGACGGCTCAAGGGTGGCAATCCGAGGGCGCGGCACCATCATCTTTAGGTGCCAGAACAGCGAGCACCGCGCGCTGACAAATATATATTACATCCCGCAGCTGTGTCAGACACCAACCTTGGCATGCTCACCGCGCTGAATGCGTACAACCGTGGCGGGAGCGAGGAGCAGCACCAGCAGCCCTAGGGGGAGCAGCAGCACGACGGCGACGGTGGCGGCGGGGGCAACGACGACAAGGACGGCGACGATAGCGCCGAAGAGAACAACGGCAACAACAGCTCACAGTAAGCTGGCTGGTGATGACGATGAGCAGGGAATCCGCCTGCCACCGTGATCGCATCTTTCTGGTAGCAAAGCATCCGCATCATCGGATAGGTGTTTAGCGCTAAGAATTTTGGTGACTTGTTCGCGGGAGGATTGCCCTGAGCTGTCTGGATGATTGGACGGAGGAGGAAACCAACCGTGGGATCCAATCATGGAGGAAGAAAAAAAATGGTACGCTAGCTTTTGTGCAGCAAGCAAGTGAAGCAAGCCAAGCGAATGCAGGAGCAAAGCTTCTTGCTAGTTCATTAGTTTTTGTTTCTCTCTTTGATGAATTTGTTTCAGTTGAATTTTTTTTTGGATTGTTCTTTAAAAAAAATTAAACTAAACTCTCTCCCTTTACTGCGGTGTAGTGGGAAGCTATATATATAACTCTACTCATCTAATTCTATTACACAGATATGCCAGGCTGCCATGCTGCTACAGTTACTAGATGTGACAGTAGGGCTGACTATGACGCCTACCCCTGTTGTGGCTACAGTGCGGCAGGGAGCCTTTCGGCGCCTACCTCTGCCGTGGCTACAGTGCAGCAGCAGGGGAGCCCTTTCGGCGCCTGCCCCTGCCGCGCGTACAGAGGGAGAGCAGCAGATTACTTTACAATTCTTCCCCTAATCCTGCTGCGAACCCTAGAACCTCCACCATGTCGATTATTTTCATCAGCTCCGTGAACCGAAGACGGCCGAGCGGCTTGGTGAGGACGTCCGCGAGTTACCGACCAGTTTCGACAAACTCGATGACGATCTGCCCTCCATCAACACAGTCCCTAAGGAAGTGGAACTCGACATCGATGTGCTTGCTCCGGTCGTGGAGAACCGAATTCTTCGCGAGGGCGATGGCGGGCTGGTTGTCCACCATCAGTGCTGGTGGGTGAGCTACCACACCGGTTAGATCACCCAGCAGCCGGCGTAGCCACACAGCTTGGCACGCCACTGTGACCGCCACCACGTACTCTGCCTCGCATGTGGACAGCGCCACCACCTTCCGTTTCAGCGACCGCCATGAGATTGGAGCCGACCCAAGGAAGACGAGCACGCCAGAGGTGCTTCACCGTCCGTTCATGTCCCCCGCCATGTCTGCATCGCTGAATGCAGTGAGCTGCAGCCCACTTCCACGGCCCAGTGATCCTCTCGGGGATCCTCTATGAAGCGGCTGACGTAGCCCACAGCGAACGCAATATCCGTCCTTGTGTGGACTCGGTAGCATAGACCGTCGACGATGCTTCGATAGAGTGTTGCATCTACCTTCGCCGTGGTACTAGCCTTAGTCAGCTTCAGCCGCTCCTCCATCGGAGTCACGCATGGCTTGCACTCAGCCATGCCGCTCCGCTCCAACAGCTTCGAGGTGTACACGCTCGGACCGAGTGTGAGCGCCTCCTTCCCCTGTCTCACCTCGTTGCCGAGGTAGTAGGAGAGCGCGCCGAAATTTCTCACTCGAAAATGAGCAGCCATCTCACGCTTGAAGCTATCAATGTCCTCCGCACGCCCGCCGGTGATGATCAAGTCGTCCACATACACGCCGACGACGAGCTCCTCCTTCCCTGTCACCGCGTGTAGAGCGCGTGCTCGGTTGCGCTCCGCGTGAACCCAAGCTCATCCAGCGTGGCGTCAAGCTTGGAGTTCCACGCTAGCGGGGCCTGCCATAGCCCGTAGAGCGCCTTGCGTAGTCGGAGCACCCTGTGCTCCGCTCCCTTGATGGCGAAACCCGAAGGTTGCCTAACGAAGACAGTCTCCGCCAGCTCACCGTTGAGGAAGGCCGATTTTATGTCCAGGTGATGGATGCGCTAGTCCTTCGCTGCTGCCAAAGCCAGCAGCAGTCGGATAGACTCCATGCACGCTACCGGCGCAAAGACTTCCTTGAAGTCGATGCCCTCGCGTTGGACAAAGCCTCGGACAACGAGGCGTGCCTTGTGCTTGACAATGGCGCCGTGTTCGTCCCGCTTGACCTTGTACACCCACTTTAGGCTGATCGGACGGCATCCTAGAGGTGGATCGACGAGCTCCCAAGTCTCATTTTCCTCAACCGCCTTCATCTCCGCTAGCATCGCCCGTCGCCAATTTACATCACGCTCGGCCAGCACGAACATGGGTGGTTCCTCTGCACTAATGAGAAGCAGCTCTGGGTCATTGAGTAACTGACCCGCTAGGCCTAAGGACCCTGTGCCATCGACGATGTCGTCCAACCTGTGGAACCACACCTTCTCACCGTCGTGGAAGGCTTCCACGAACTCGGTGATGTCGCTTAGAGGCGAGGCGAACTCGATCGGCGTCAATGGAGTCCCTTGTTCTGTCGGAGTGGTCGGCACAGCACCTGGAGTGCTCGGCACCCCGACTGCAGTGCTTGGCACTACTCCTGGACCGCTCGTCACCACTCCTAGAGTGGTTGGCACCACTACAGGAGTGCTCGGCACCAGTCTTGGAGTGGTTTGCACCACTGTAAGACCCCTCGGCTCTGCTATGGGAGCGTTCAGCACCCATCCTGAAGTGGTCGGCACCACTATAGAACCGCTCGGCACCACTCCTGGAGTGCTCGGCATCCCTCCCGGAGTGCTCGACACTACCCCAGGAGTGCTCGGCTCTGTTGCTGGAGTGGTCAGCACATATGCCTTGCCCAGGCAGCACCATGAACTGGAGGCGGTAAGTGTGAGTAGCTAGCACTAATCTGACTATGTCCGTCCGAGTATTAACGCACAACTACGCACCCGGGGTATTGATTCTATAGGCAATAGGAATAGCCATAAGAGATATATTGTGCCTCTATGCAAACCACATGCTCATGAATGAATGTGATGCACCAGAATCAAACAACACATATGCTGGGTGGGAATCAATGGTAAACATACCAGCCATCACAGGTTCATTCTGCAAGATCTCCTTAGCCTCAGTGAAGTTGACTTGTCTAGAGCGGCTCATGGGCACCTTTTTCTTCATAATCGTCCTCTTGACCAGACAGGAGTTGGCTGAAGGCTGGGAAGACTGTGTAGGCTGGTTCTATGGACACTCCCAAGCATAGTGGCCCTCCTTGCCACACTTGAAACAAGCACCCGGCTTATTCCCCTAGCCCTGATGAGGCAGAACCTTCTGTCCCTAAGGCTGTGGTTGCACTGCTGAGTAGGTGCATGGTACTAAGTGGGAGGTGCATGGTAGGTCTGCTGAGGCTGATGGAATGACTGCCCACCCGAAGACTGATAGGGCACCTGCCTGATAGCCTATACCTTCTGAGCCTGGGGGTGACTAGAAGATCTAGTGATCACCCGCTTGCGCTTCCACTCAGCCTGAGAGTCATGCTGAAGTCCCCCCATGGCAATAGCAGCATTCATCATAGCACCAAAAGTCTGGTAGTTCACTATGTACAACTCCTTCTGCAGACTGTAAGAGAGGTCGCGATAGAAACGGTCCCTCTTCTTCTCATTAGTATCGACGTGGGTCCTAGCATACTATACCAGATGGTTGAACTTGTTCATATAATCCATCATAGACATGCTCCCTTGCTTCAGGTCCAGGACTCCGTCAACTTCCTGTTTAGCACACCAGCAGGAATGCAGTACTCTCTGAAAGCGGCGGTAAACTCCTGCCAAGTCACACGATGATCCACCGGCTGCATGGCATTGAATGTGTCCCACCATGCACCGGTAGAACCCAACAACTGCTGCGCTACAAAGCGCACCTTCTGTTCTTCAGTCACAGTGAGCAGCTGAAACTTCTGCTCTAGAATACGAAGCCATTGCTCCGCATCCAGAGGCTCAGCAGTCGGCGTGAACATGGGTGGGTGCATCTTCAAGAAACCCTAGTAAGAACAGGGCCCCTTGGGACCATGGGCACCACCCCCATTCACGTCATTGCCTCCATGGCCCCCATGGCCAAAGCCACCAATCGCCTAGGCTAGCATCTCCAAGGCACGGGCTGACCCGACCGAGCAGCCAGCATCTCCGCCATCATCTCCGCATGGGTCATCGAATGTGGTGGTGGTGGAGGAGGAGGCAAAAGTGGGGCCTCATGGCTCTCCCCGTTGGTGTTGCTAATGCCCTCACCGTGACCGTTATCGCCCAGGTCTGCCCTAGCATTGTACTCCCACGACCCGACCTCAGGTTCATCTATAAACAGATACGAACCAACCATTAGGGACAACACTCTAGATTAGGAACAAGAGACTTAGAGAAATGATAAGGTTTTTATTAAGGCATTCTTTTAAGTTATCCTATTGATTCACTAATCCATTTATATGTGTGGGGGAAGTTTAGTTTAAGCAAGATTTTCTTTTCATGATGCATGCATCGGCCTACCCGTTCACTCAAGCTAGAATATTGCGGCATTCGCAAAAAATTTTAGCACATCGCATACTCACTTTCCGTACACTAAATGATTCTTATGCAGCGTAAGTTAGTGTATCTATAGAAACTTGATTAGATAAAACCAGTGCCGCTATCCTAGATAGACCATATTGCTAGGGCTTATACTTATTTACATAATTTTATCGCATCCTACTTTTCGTAAAACTTTTGTTGGTCAAATTTTAGGTTTTGAAAAGAGTTATGAAACTCGTAAGTCATTATTGGCTCTGGTACCACCTGTGGCAGAACTGTCCAAAATAACACACCTTCGGAGGCACTTGTCTTCCACTAAACACTAAGCACCCCAAAAGCAAGCTACATCGGACGGTTCCGTCGAGCACACCCCAACAAAGAACTCAAATAATCCACGTTTTTCCTCTAGGATCCAATAATGAGAATGATTTTACAATACTTAGTCCATTTCATATATCAAGAGTTCTCAAAAATACATTATTACAATACCAAGTTCAGAGTGCGGAATTTAAATAGCGGAATTGAAATAAACTTCTAACGATAAGATACAAGGATCCATCTGTGCCTACTAGAAGAATCCTCCACTCAATAGCTACTCCTCAAGTTGCACCTGCAACAGGGGTAAATAAACCCTGAGTACACAATGTACTCGCAAGACTTACCCGACTAGTGGGAATAACTTCCCGGCTCCAAAGGATATGATAAGCTTTATGGTTTGCTGGGTTTCCTTTTTGCGAAAAGCCTTACTAGTAGTGAATCCTTATGGATGTTCTTATTAGCAGTCATGATTAGTTCATTTATCTAGCCATTCTATGTAAGCACATGTTCTACTTTCAAGCAAGAGTTGAGCAATCAGATCCATTTCACCATCTTTCATCTTCCAGTTCTTACTATGGTGCTAGATCGTAGACAAGTCGTACCGTATTACACGGCAATTCGTGAATCAATGTAGCCTAGCTGGGTACCCCAAAACATACACCCCGCTTGTACCCTAGGCACAAGCAGGACCAACCCACCACTCTCCTATCAAGGGGTCCAGGTCCCCGTCCAAACTTGGACTTCAAGCCCCCACTCCTGAGTCCCGGACTCAGTTTAGTGCTTACACCTCCACCATCCCCACCTCTAATCAGTCGGTCTAGAAAGAGCTAGAACCCACGACAAGAGAGCAACGAGCCTTCCCAGCTCCCATAAACAAGTATGTGCTTAGGATAATAAGTCTGTGACCTGACTAGAATCCAATGCAATAGCCGGTCCTTAACCGACACGGACAGGGAAAACAGTGTAACAAGCTATGCCCTATTGGCCGTAGGACACAACCTCTTACACCCACCAATACCCGTACCATATCCCTGCCCGGTCTTCATTTCCTTTCACCATTTTATCATGAGAGTGATAATAATAATCACATATAGTGAGTAACGGCAGGTTACTCACGCTACCGATAGCCTAAGCATAGCAACTACTCGACCTATGCTAGTAGGACTCCTGGGTAGGTATATCTATGCATGTAGTTTCAATATAAATTCGATAACGTAAATGCACATCATATATATATATATCCAGTGATCATTCAAAATAAGGGTTATGCACCGGGGCTTGCCTTGGGCAGGCACGGTGTTAGCTCAGTCAGTCAGTGGCGGCTCTGGGATCTCCTCCTACACGAGGATCTCCTCCTTGTACTCCTCGATCACCTCCTCGAACTCATGGTCTTCGATGGTCACAATCTCCGCCAACTCGTTCTCTACATGCATGCGACGATGATGCAGCACTTAGTATTTTAGCAACAGCAGCTCCTAAATTAAGAATACACAAGGTAAACTACTAAGCTAGCTCTAATGACTAAGATACTAAGCTAACTATCATCTTCATCAAGTAAAGTGTTGGGTTCAACTAACAAGCACCTAGCTTTACAAATGAAGGATATATCTTTATTTCTACGAATGATTTAATATATATTTGAACAAAGAGCATTTCACTATCCATATGTTAAGTCTATTCTAAAGCTACAAAAATTACAGTGAGCACATCATAATACCATGAAGCTACCGTGAAATTTTCAAAGCAACAGCCATCACCATATTGCCACAAAAATTCCTACCATATTTAACCTAATAATATTAAGCACTCTCAAATGATTTAATAGTTCCTGGTATCAACAAATATATATATGAACTAAATACACCAATAGATAGAGAACAATTTTTTGGAACTAACAAAATTAGTTTCACAATTTTTGGATACCAACATGATTTTATATGATTTACCAAAGTTCAGCTCAGAATTAAAACGAAAAGATATTTCTATTCTCCATGAAAAAGATAAACTCAATTCGGCCCAACGCGACCCACATGGCGCAATGCGCGGTGGCCCACAGGCGAGGTGCGGCCCACGCGCGGAGGCGGCCTGCGGCGAGGAAGCCCGCGCGTGTCGACACTCTTACAAAAGCGCCCTTGGACTATGAGCAAAACAACCCGCAGTCCACGTTACTATTTCTATAGACAGCGACTTTGCAACAGAACCCTCAGATCTTTCTCCTCTTTACAACGGCAAGGTCCTCGGCCTCTGCTGCGCATGCCAGCATGGTGAACGGTGGCACTAGCGCTTGCGCTAGCCACACGGGACCCACACTGACCTATCTACGAGGTCGATGCTCACCTAGGGTTCAACGCGAGATGATGGGCGGCAGTTGCATGAGCCGGGACGCAGTAGAGGGACCTCTCCATGACGGCGGGCACCCTGCGGCAATGGCGATGGCATTCAGGTGAGCTGCAAGAATAGCAAGGCGGTAGGGGTAGCGGGTGAGCAACAACCACTCACCAGTGACCTTACCGAGAAGCCAGCTCAGCCAGAGACGACCCGAGCGAGGCCAGCCATGTGCGCGCTGTGAGGTGAATGGCAGACCGCAAAGGCATGGCCGCGTCAGCAGTGAGGAGGCAGCACTAGAGCAGCGACTAGCATGCGCATGATGAAGAGGGAGCTAAGGCTAGCTAGTGGTGCAGAGGAATTGGCGCGGGATGAAGTGGTGGAGACTGGCCATGACGCGAGCGGCGACGGGCCTTAACGGCACGGCGGCAGACAAAGCTCCAAAATTGGAGCTCAGCGTGATGTGAGTCAAGGTGGGGTGGGGTCAGCTAGAGAGGGGGCATGAAGGCAGAGACGCGAGCATGAGGAATTGATTAGAGGTGCTCGCTCTCTGGCTTCACCGTGACACGATGCGACGGTGGTGGAAAGCAAAGAGAGAAAGAGGGAAAGAGAGACGGTGCGGCTGGTGGGCTCGGCTCGTCCATGCCTTGGTGGGACGCGAGCGGCGAGCACAGGAGGCCCATGTGCCGGTGCTACGGACAACACGTGCGCGCGTCCGACCGGCGTGGCCCGCGTGCTGCAGTGCCATTAATGGTGTGGCGACGGTGGCACGCACACGTGCGCACGGCAAAGGCGACACGCATAGGGCTAGCAAAAGCATAGAGGTGCAACAGATCAGCATGGACGCGACGATGATGAGACAGCAGTGGTAGCATCGTGACGTGAGTAGTGCCGGTAGTGCGGACGCAACCTACAGCGCAGCACGTCTGCGACGGCACCCAAATGGCAGTGCGAGGTAGAGCAGCAGGGCGCAGGGCCAGTGGCTCGCTGCGGCTAGCCTCAGCCAAGCCCAGGAGGTGCGACGGCAGCGGCAGCAGCGTGGCACGGTGGTAGGACAGCCAGGCACAGGTGAGCGACGGGTGCGGTGGCTCACGGTTGGCGGCTAGCTGCTTGCCCACCATGGCCAGGCTACGGCAGTAGCAGCCGACCAGCGTGGCCACATGCGCGCGTGCATGCGTGCCCAACGCACCGACACCATGATGTTGGGGTAGGACGGCCTGGTGACTGCGCCAAACATAAGAAGACGGCCCGAGTTCATATTATGCACGGATTTTAAAGCGTTCGAGATGTCTAAACCATTGATCCAATCCCCAAACCACTTTTGCTATACCTTAGAGGGTATATTAGGCTACTAAAACAAGCCATAATACTATCCTACTCCTTAACCCAATCTCTCTCAAAAAATTGCTAAACATAGCTGTAACACCCGGTTTTAAGAACAAAACTAGATACACACCATATGTGAGCCCAAAAAGTCAAATCTCATATATAGCTACAAATAAGGGTAATATCGAAAGACAATGCTCAATATATAGCATACTTAGTATAAAGAAAATAATCTTAGATAGCAAACAGCGGAAAAATAACTCCGATCTTCGAGTGAAGACTCCAATTCCACAGGGACAACTGACTGGTTGATCACAAATCTAATGCCTCCAAACTCTAGCAATCTGGTACCCATCCGGGATTTTTTCAAAGATTTAAAAAGTAAAGTAAGTGTAAGTACATGTCATACTCAATAAATATAACATGGGGTTTATGAGGCTCAAAAGGCTGATACTGGTTTAACTACGATTAGCTTTTAATGAGTCATCTTTTAGCAATTGGGTGGAAACAAGTTTGTTCACAAGCCCACATAAACACATGATCAGGTAAATATAAATAATGAATAGCATAAACAATAATCATTAGTGAGCATCTTTATCATTAGTATCATCAGTGTTCATCATCTATTCCGTAAATGTTCCAAGGCCGCTCGTGACGTGAGCACGACTGATATACCAGTTTTATAGTCTGTAGAGGTTGTACACTTTCACTATGAGTCGTGATTTACCCTTTCACCCGAGGTGATCAGCCTCTTGACCCACTACCTAGGAAGGTCGGCAGGGTTTACTATGAAGCCTTTCAAAGGTTCATCTAACAAGTTAGGGCCATTAGATTCACTCGACAAACAGAAGTAGAGCCCCCCTTCCTGATGGCACAATGACGCGCAGCCTATACACAAGGGGACAGAGGCCACACTATAACTAATTCGGTAATCCATTCTTATGCCAATAAAGGTAACCTCTAACAAGCTACAAAAGGACCTCATACTAAGCTAAAGTCAGAGCCATATAGCCCTCATAGTTGTACTGTAAGTCCCAAATGATCACTTATAGATAAGTCCTTAGGGAGAGGAATCTAGAGTACCATAAAAATAGCCCAATGCTCTAGCCTCCTTGTTCCATGTTGCTAAAAAGCATTTTTTAGTGATTATTGCATAATCCATTAGTCAAGTTACAAGATCATGGTCATAGTTTGAGCACTAGCATCATATTACCCAATGCAATACCCCATAGGTAATAAGGCACAAGGTAACAAAGCACTAGGAAATCCTTAATGCAGTCAAGGTAGACACATGCAGTATGAATTCAATGATTAAAGGTGTATAGGACAACAAGGAAGATCCCATGCCATACTTGCCTTAAACTTTGATCCTTCTTCTAGTCCAAAACTTCAAAGATCTGCTTGATGATTCACCACGTATAGCTCACCGACTAGACATGATCATAAAGCACCACACAAGCATCCATGCAATCACACATGAAGCAAATAGTATATCTAAATTAGAATAGTACACCAGTCATAAAATCAAGATGAAAAGTTTGTAAAACGAATCTACGTCTCACGAGGAACACACAGACGCAAAAAGCACTCTAATCGGAGCTATAACGAAAAAGTTATGAATTAAACAAGATTTTCTTTAATAAAATAATAGATTAAGTCTAACCTTGAATTTTAAAATTTGAAAGCATATCTAACAGTAGTATGAACATGTAGATTATGAAATTACGAACCTAACGCAAGTTGAATGGGTCAAATCGAAGTTAAAATGGAGAAGATATGGCCTACAGAAGGTAGTGGTAATGTTGTAAATATTTTGAAATCAATTTCATATTAAAAATAATTAAAAACTAAATTAAAATAGTTCGGTCGACCAGGCGTCATTTTTAGAAAAATCTAGGGTTAAACATAGAAGAATCAGGGGCATATTTCGAATTACTTTTGAAAAGGAAGAGGATGGTGGGTCGATTTTAATGGAACAGGGGGTATCTTTAGCAAAATAGCCGCGTAGTCAGCGACGGTGATGACATGGCGTCCACATGTGCACATGTGGTGGGACAGGGTTGGTTCAAGCTGGTGGACCAGTGGTGGACCGGCTTACGTGGCCAGCTGACGCATCCGGTGGGTGGGGTCTACGACTATGTCGTGCACCGCAACAAAACAGTACGCCAAGATGTAATCCCGAGCATTGCTTGGAGATCCAACGGTTGAAAGCAAATGGAAGAAATGAGGTCGTGGAGCGGCTCTGGTAGACGGCGGCGCCATGGAAACCAGCGAGCTTCGCACTGGTGCAGCTTGGTTAGACACTCCCGGCCACCATAGATCACGGGAATGACATGTGGATGGAGCGGAGAGTACGGCGAACGCGACTAGGGCATCGGTAAGGGCTTCCAAGCATCGGAGACGGCGTTACTTGAGCAACAGTGGCTCGGTAATGACGGTGAGATCGTACATGCAGTAGAGAGCGGGAGAGCGAGGGGAAGACGGCTTCATAGGGTTCCTTACCACCATGCGCAGCTTGGTAGAGGCTCAGAGCGGCGGTGAAGCTGTGGAGGCATCCTAGAGGCGTTGAGCTCCACACTGCGAGATCCAAATGTGGTGCGGCTGGCGCTAGGCAAAGCTAGGGTTATGTGAGGTGATGTGGGCAGCACAGCACTCCTATTTAAGTTGGTCGGGGTGCTTGGGAGGCACGACAACGCAGAGGCATAGGCGGAGGCAGAGACGGACACGGCGACGGAAGTAGTCCGGCTTGGTGACGAGAGGAGGAAGAAGGTGGGACTGACGTGGGGGCCTGGCTCATCGGCGAGAGAAGAGGCGGGGTCAGGTTGTTAGTCGGACAAAGAGGGAAAGGGAGTGGGCTTGCTATCACGGTGAGAGAAGAGAAGGGAGTGGGCCGGCCAGCTTTGCGGAGGGAGGGAAGCGGGCCACGTGGGGATAAGGAAGAGCTAGGTCGGTGCCAGCACAGAAGCCCACGTGGAAAAGGCAGTGAGGGAGAGAGGGCAGGCCAGGGTAGCTGGCTTTGGGTCGAATAGGAGGGGAGAGGGAAAGCGAGTTTTTCCTTTTCTATTTTCTTTTTTTCAATTCAAATTGAAATATGACCCAAATCAAATTCAAATATTGTTTCAAATATACTTTCAATTCAAAATAGGTTAAGAACTTTTGGGTAGGTTTTCAAAAATAAACTTTGCAACTTTTAAAACTCTTTTATTTTCCAATTCTCTTTTATCTTTCTTTTCTTTTACTTCAAAACCATTTTCAAATTTATTTCCAAAAGGAATTCAAACCATTTTGAATCTTGATTCAAACCACTCAACCAAATAAATCAAATGCACCAGCATGTATGCATAACCATGTTGCTACTCCTTATGATGAATTTTAATATAACAAAAAGTTTTATTTCCTACATTTTCATGAGCACAAAAATTCATAATTAAATCATTTTAATCCTATTTTCAGAAGTTCAAATTTTAGGGTGTTACAATTCTACCCCCCTTAAGATGAATCTCGTCCCTGAGATTCGAAAGACGTTATCTAGAAGATAGGGATACTACGTCTTTGAATTCTTCTTTACTTTCTCATGTAGTTCTATCTTCTTGATAAGGATCCCACTTTACTTTGCATACCTATTAATCTTACTACAAGTAACTTGTCAAACTAATTCCAAGATTCTACAAGGTACTCCAAACAATACTCTGGTAATTCTAATCACTAGGCCACCTTTCCATTTTAGTCCATAATATCAATTCTTCTTAAAATATTCACCTTCTAACAAAGCCTAACGAATCTCTTGGTCAGAAGGAAATTCTACTACCAATCTTCAAAACATTAATGATTCCGGTCAAGTTGCTCGAACTTGGAATACAATTCTTAGTCCTTGGTGTCACCCGAACTTTCTTAGCATAACTCTCCTTTGCTAAGGTATCGGCCATGACTTTGCTCCTCGAGGTCATAGCACTTTTCCGAGTCATAATCAATTTCATTCCAACAATGATGTCATATGCTCAAAACCAACTTTGTGAAGATGTCCTGTAGATTCTTATGATCCTCCTATATGTCACTTTTACTTCCAAAAGTCAGTACTTCCAGATAACATGTTAGGTAGTTCAACTCACGCTTCCTTAGTTGACTTAATGAACAAGCCACTACTTTTATTCTTGCATAAGGACACATCCCACATCTTGATAGGGTGCATCACAGTGGATATAAAGCTCTTGTCTGGATCTGACAAAGCTAATACTTAGGTTTTACTTCAACCTCTCTTTGAACTCCTTCAAACACTTAGCTGAGGTCTCTTGATCCAAACTAACTTAAAAGCTTCTCCAGTAGCTCTATCAATATCTTGGTTAAACTTCCCTTGAACCTCAGTTTGCATAAGCATGGTTTTCTATCTTATTGATCTCCTGCAAAGGTTTCGATCCTGAAACTTGTGGGTTATGAGCCCACCACGCTTCCGCTGCTCAACTAAAACGTATGATACTTCCTCTTGCAAATTCTTCAACTTGGCTACCCCCCTTAAGAAAAATTAAACTAGGGGACACAAAAAAATAACTTGCACCTTCTTCTTGGTATGTTGACTAGTATCAAGACGTTCTGTCATCCCAATGATACTCTTGTATATGGGCAAGACAAGAAATCTGAAATTCCTCATGAGCAGAAAAACAGCAGTGTAGTAATACAGCTGTAACTCTCATTCTGTTAATCCAATGAAGTCGTAGCTTATTCCGTTGGAAAGCTTATCCAATTCTCCACAACTTCCTTTTAGAACACTTTTCCCAATTCTGCAGTTTAGGTAGTAAAAAATAGGGCACAATAGAAACTACTCCGGATTTCAGACAGCGTGATTACATCATCTTGTGATGTTCATAGATCCATAACCAAAATAGCTATCAAGGTGATTATTGTCGTCACAGAAAAATAATGAAGTCTACTATTGTCTAGAATTTTCTCATGATTTTTTATTGTCCAAAATCAGAGATATAAGCCAAAGAGTGCAGGCTGCTCTGAAAAGACAGGATAGAGAGAACAGAAAAAAACCATAACCCAACTATTTATTTTATTAATCCTTATACCTTAGGCCTATAAACTAAATGAAATTGTGGGAACACCCAACAAGATCATTGCAGTCATTACAAACATGCAAAACTATCATAATCATAATGATAATTCAACAAAGCACTAAAGGTGCACAACTCAATTATTGACTCAACTTACGATACTATCGTTTTTATTACATAAAGGGCACAAACTCCTATTCATTAACTAAGGATCTTGGGTAGTCTAGCATGACTTCTTCATTCATCACTCTCACCGAATGCTTCTTTTGGGTTGGGTATCACTAACACTTTCTGGTAGCAACTTTGTAGTGGTCCGACTCTGGCCACTTCCATGGTACAATTGTTGATTCTTCTGTGGGCAAAGTTTAACATAATGTCCTTCCTGCTGGCAATGATTACACTTTCTCTTAGCTGGATCTTTTGTGATGTCATACTCCACAAAATTGTTGCTTAGAGTATTGTCAGCTTGCGCCCTCTGAAGGTTCATCTTTGTTTGACTGGACCGCTTTCTAGCTCGCTTGATCTTTCGGGGTTGAAACTCTTTATAGGTGATCGTCCACCCATCTATGCATTCCTCATGTGGAAAGAGTGGAGTAATCTTAGCTTGAGAAACTTCTGACTCTTTAGAGTCTGAGTTCATCTGACCAGGGATTGGACTTGGATGTAATAATGTAGTAGAACTCAAATGTTGATTGCTTCCAAATTCTGGCTCTGGTGAGACCGCCTTCCTCTTCTTATCCACATTAGCTTCACAAGTCGGGTTCACTTTGACTTCCCTCTTATTAGACTTGTTTTGAAGATAGGGAAAACCATAATGCTTGCAACATTGACATTGGTCCTGACTACCAAGCGTCTTACTCGAAACATCTTCATTGGACTTCATTTTTTTCCAAGCTTCTACCACTTGTCCCTTTGGTATGTTGGTTTGATCTTGTGGCAAGCACTATTGAGAACTCCCATGTTGAGTCATTCCTTCTAATACTTGTTGTTGCATAGCTACAAGCTTCTCCTTGTCAAATGCAATCAAGGACAACGTAGCCTGGTCCTCCTGACCTTTGATGCTGGTGGTCTCCTCATTACGACACATCTATTTTGACAAAAAGAGAGGATTTAGAATGGAGACAAGGTTTTCATAACAGAACAGGGGCCGAAGTGAGCATAACTTTTAGCAAATAGCAAGGTTGGAGAGAAAGCAAGAACTAAGCAAAGATGAAAGCATGCTAAAACATCTAGTTCTATCCAGGCTTGCGTCCTACAGTTAGCATTGCTCTGATACCACTTTGTAGCACCCGGTTTTAAGAACAAAACTAGATACACACCATATGTGAGCCCAGAAGTCAAATATCGAAAGACAATGCTCAATATATAGCATACTTAGTATAAAGAAAATAACCTTAGATAGCAAATAGCGGAAAGACAACTCCGATCTTCGAGTGAAGACTCTAATTCCACAGGGACAACTGACTAGTTGATCATAAGCCTAATTCCTCCAAACTCTAGCAATCTGGTACCCATCAGGGATTTTTCCAAAGATTTAAAAAGTAAAGCAAACGTAAGTACATGTCGTACTCAACAAATATAACATGGGGTTCATGAGGCTCAAAAGGCTGACACTGGTTTAACTACGATTAGCTTTTCATGGGTCATCTTTTAGCAATTGGGTGGCAACAAGTTTATTCACAAGCCCACATAAACACATGATCAGATAAACATGAATAATGAATAGCATAAACAATAATCATTAGTGAGCATCTTTATCATCAGTATCATCAGTGTTCATCATCTATTCCATAAGTGTTCCAAGGCCGCTCGTGATCATGAGCACGGCTGATATACTAGTTTTACACTCTGTAGAGGTTGTACACTTCACTGTCAGTCATGATTTACCCTTTCGCCCGAGGTGATCAGCCTCTTGACCCACTACCTAGGAAGGTCGGTAGGGTTCACTATGAAGCCTTTCAATGGTTCATCTAACAAGTTAGGGCCATTAGATTCACTCAGCAAACAGATGTAGAGCCCCCCTTCCCGATGGCACAATGATGTGCAGCATATACACAAGGGGACAAAGGCCGCACTATACCCGATTTGGCAAGCCATTCTTATGCCAATAAAGGTAACATCTAACAAGATAGAAAAGAACCTCATACTGAGCTAAAGCCAAGGCCATATAGCCCTCACAGCTGTACTATAAGTCCCAGATGATCACTTATAGATAAGTCCTTAGGGAGAGGAATCTAGAGTACCATAAAAATAGCCCAATGCTCTAGCCTCCTTGTTCCATGTTGCTAAAAAGCATTTTTTAGTGATTATTGCATAATCCATTAGTCAAGTTACAAGATCATGGTCATAGTTTCAGCACTAGCATCATACTACCCAATGCAATACCCCATAGGTAATAAGGCACAAGGTAACAAAGCACTAGGAAATCCTTAATGCAGTCAAGGTAGACACATGCAGTATGAATTCAATGATTAAAGGTGTATAGGACAACAAGGAAGATCCCATGCTATACTTGCCTTAAACTTTGATCCTTCTTCTAGTCCAAAACTTCAAAGATCTGCTTCATGATTCACCACGTATAGCTCACCGACTAGACATGATCATAAAGCACCACACAAGCATCCATGCAATCACACATGAAGCAAATAGTGGATCTAAATTTAAAAAGTACACCAGGCATAAAATCAAGATGAAAAGATTGTAAAACGAATCTATGTCTTGCTAGGAACACACAGACGCAAAAAGCACTCTAATCAGAGCTATAACGAAAAAGTTATGAATTAAACAAGATTTCCTTTAATAAAATAATAGATTAAATCTAACCTCGAATTTTAAAAGTTGAAAACATATCTAATAGTTGTATGAACATGTAGATTATGAAATTATGAACCTAACGCAAATTGAACGGGTCAAATTAGAGTTAAAATGGAGAAGATATGGCCTACAGAAGGTAGTGGCAATTTTATAAATATTTTGATATCAATTTCATATTAAAAATAATTAAAAACTGAATTAAAACAGTTCTGTGGACCGGGCGTCATTTTTAGAAAAATCTAGGGTTAAAAATAGAAGAATCAGGGGCATATTTCGAATTACTTTTGAAAAGGAAGAGGATGGCGGGTCGATTTCAATGGAACAGGGGGTCTCTTTAGCAAAATAGCCGCGCAGTCAGCGACGTTGACGACGTGGCGTCCATGTGTGCACATGTGGCGGGATAGGGTTGGTTCAAGCTAGTGGACTAGCTTACGTGGCCAATTGACGCGTCCGATGGGCGGGGTCTACGACTGTGTCGTGCACCGCAACGAAACAGTACGCCGAGATATAATCCTGAGCGTTGCTTGGAGATCCAATGGCTGAAAAGCAAAGGGGAATAAACGGGGTCGTCGGAGCGGCTCTGGCAGACGGAGGCGCCATAGAAACTGGCAAGCTTCACACTAGTGCAGCTCGGTTAGACACTCCCGACCACCATAGATCACGGGGAGGATATGAGGATGGAGCGGAGAGTACGGTGAACGCGACTAGGGCATCGGTATGGGCTTCCAAGCACCGAAGATGGCGTTACTCGAGCGACAGTGGCTCGGTAATGACGGCGAGGTCATACACGTAGTAGAGAGTAGGAGAGCAAGGGGAAGACGACTTCAGAGGGTTCCTGACCACCATGCGTAGCTTGGTAGAGGCTCAGAGCGGTGTTGAAGCTGTGGAGATGTCCCGGCGGCGTCGTGCTCCACACAGCGAGATACAAATGCAGCGGCGGCTGGCGCTAGGCAAAGCTAGGGTTATGCGGGGCGATGTGGGTGGCACAGCGCTCCTATTTATGGGGGCCGGGGTGTTTGGGAGGCACGACAACGTAGAGGCGTAGGTGGAGGCAGAGACGGACACGGCGGCGGAAGCAGTCCGGCTTCGTGATGAGAGGAGGAAGAAGGTGGGACTGACATGGGGGCCCGGCTCATCGGCGAGAGAAGAGGCGGGGTCAGGCTATCAGCCGGACAAAGAGGGAAAGGGAGCGGGCTTGCCAGCGCGGAGAGAGAAGAGAAGGGAGTGGGCCGGCCTGCTTTGCGGAGGGAGGGAAGCGGGCCGCGCGGGGTTAAGGAAGAGCTGGGCCGGTGCCAGGGCAGAAGCCCACGCACAGAAAGACAGTGAGGGAGAGAGGGCAGGCCAGGGGAGCTAGCTTTGGGCCGAATAGGAGGGGAGAGGGAAAGAGAGTTTTTCCTTTTCTATTTTCTTTTTTTCAATCCAAATTCAAATATGACCCAAATCAAATTCAAATATTGTTTCAAATATACTTTCAATTCAAAATAGGTTAAGAACTTTTGGGTAGGTTTTCAAAAATAAACTTTGCAACTTTTAAAACTCTTTTATTTTCCCATTCTCTTTTATCTTTCTTTTCTTTTACTTCAAAACCATTTTCAAATTTATTTCCAAAAGCAATTCAAACCATTTTGAATCTTGATTCAAACCACTCAATCAAATAAATCAAATGCACCAGCATGTATGCACAACCATGTTGCTACTCCTTATGATGAATTTTAATATAACAAAAAGTTTTTTCCTACATTTTCATGAGCACAAAAAATCATAATCAAATCATTAAAATCCTATTTTCAGAAGTGCAAATATTAGGGTGTTACAATAGCAATGTCAAGCAGTCGGCAGACTTGAAAATTTGTAAGTTTTAGAGCTAAATTTGATTTCCATTTGCGATTTCTAAGCTTGTGGAAATATTAGCTAGTAATATCATTTTTCGACCGTAAGTATTTCACTGTCATCTACAAAGTTTGTACTTCAAACTTTATTTAAGTATCACACACACGTTCTATCGCATTTTTGCTTAATAAAAATTGGTTTAAAACCCTAAGTGATATAACATGACTATCGAATCAACTTTCGCTCCGCATTTTAGTTGATCGTTTTGAGTTACAGAAATTGATCAACACACATTTTAGCACTTGTATTAACACATAAGCATGATGCTCATGACATGTTTTAGTAAATGATTTATGGTGTAACACCGAGGGTTTTACAAATCTACCCCCCTTAAACAAAATCTCATCCCGAGATTTCATGTGCCTAGTGTGGGAAAAGAGATAAGAAATAAATCCTGATTTAAACAATTACCTCGGTGAACTAGAAAGAAGGTGGAAATAATGCTTCAAGATATAGCTTTCTTGCTCCCACATTGCTTCGTCCTCCGAGTAATTTTGCCACTGAACTTTATAAAACTTCACCACATTGTTTCTAGTCACTCTTTCTTTTTCATCTAAGATCTTAACAGGATGCTCAATATAAGACAAGTCGGGCTAGAGAGGAAGTCCTTCAATTTCCACCGCTTCATCGAGGACCTGCAAACATTTCTTTAACTAGAAAACATGGAAGATATTATGCACTGTTGACAAAATATCCGGGAGCTAGATACGGTAGGCAGCAGAACCACACCGGGCCAAAATCTTGTAAGGTCCAACATAGCGAGGGGCTAGCTTCCCACGGACACCAAATCGATGCACCCCTCTCATGGGTGACACTTGGAGATACACATGATCACCAACTTCAAATTACAAGGGCCTTCTTCGCTTGTCTGCATATGTTCTCTGATGACTTTGAGCTGCCTTCAAATGGCTCTGAATAATGCTAACATGCTCTCGAGCTTCTTTGATAAAATCAGGCCCGAAATAACCACGGTCACCCACTTCAACCTAGTTAAGTGGTGTTCTACATTTCTTGCCATACAGGGACTCAAATGGTGCCATTCGAATGCTTTCTTGATAACTATTGTTATAAGAAAACTCAACTAGAGTCAAGCATTCGGCCCACTTTTCAGGAAAAGAAATGGCACAAGCTCTCAACATATCCTCAAGTACCTGGTTTACCCTTTCTGTTTGGCTGTCAGTTTGTGGATGATAAACTGAACTTCTGAGGAGACTAGTACCAAGACATTCCTGGAGTTGCTCCTAAAAATGAGAGACAAAGACGAACCCTCTATCAGAGATGATAGTAAGAGGAACTCCATGCAGGGTCACAATTCAGTCAAAATACAACTTGGCATACTTCTTGGTTGAATACCTTGTATCCACCGGAAGGAAATGAGCAGACTTGGTAAGATGATCCACACTTGAAACAAGCACTCGGCTTGTTCCCCTGCCCTTGATGAGGCAGAACCTGCTGTCCCTAAGGTTGTGGTTGCACCTGCTGAGTAGGTGCATGGTACTAAGTGGGAGGTGCATGGTAGGTCTACTGAGGCTGATGGAACGACTACCCACCCAAAGACTGATACGGCACCCACCTGACAACATGTACCTTCTGAGCCAGAGGGTGATTAGAAGATCCAGTGATCACCCACTTGTGCTTCCACTCAGCCTGAGAGTCACACTGAAGTCCCTCCATGGCAATAGCAGCATTCATCATAGCACCAAAAGTCTGGTAGTTCACTGTGTACAGCTCCTTCTGCAAACTGCAAGAGAGGCCACGATAGAAATGGTCCCTCTTCTTCTCATTAGTATTGATGTGGGTCCCAGCATACTATGATAGATGGTTGAACTTGTTCATATAATTCATCATAGACATGCTCCCTTGCTTCAGGTCTAGGACTCCGTCAACTTCCTATTTAGCACACCAGCAGGAATGTAGTACTCTCTGAAAGCGGCGGTAAACTCCTGCCAAGTCACACGGTGACCACCGGCTACATGGCATTGAACGTGTCCCACCATGCACTGGTAGAACCCAACAGCTGCTGCACTGCAAAGCTCACCTTCTGTTCTTCAGTCACAGTGAGCAACTAAAACTTCTGCTCCAGAATACGAAGCCAATGCTCCGCATCCAGAGGCTCAGCAGTCGACATGAACATGGGTGGGTGCATCTTCAAGAAATCCTAGTAAGAACAGGGCCCCTCAGGACAGCGAGCACCACCCCCATTCCCGTCATTGCCTCCATGGCCCCCATGGGCAAAGCCACCAATCACCTGGGCTAGCATCTCCAAGGCACGGGCTGACCCACACCGAGCAGCGAGCATCCCCGCCATCATCTCCGCATGGGTCACCGGACGTCGTGGTGGTGGAGGAGGAGCCAGAAGTGGGGCCTCATGGCTCTCCCTGTTGGTGTTGCCAATGCCCTCACCATGACCGTTATCACCCAGGTCTGCCCCAGCGCTGTACTCCCACGACTTGACCTCAGGTTCATCTATAAACAGATACGAAACAACCATTAGGGACAACCCTCCAGATTAGGAACAAGAGACTTAGAGAAATGATAAGGTTTTTATTAAGGCATTCTTTTAAGTTATCCTATTGATTCACTAATCCATTTATACGTGTGGGGGAAGTTTAGTTTAAGCAAGATTTTCTTTTTATGATGCATGCATCGGCCTACCTGTTCACTCAAGCCAGAATATTGTGGCATTCACAAAAATTTTTGGCACGTCGCACACTCACTTTCTGTACGCTAAATGATTCTTATGCAGCGTAAGTTAGTGTACCTAAAGAAACTTGATTAGATAAAACTAGTGCCGCTATCATAGATAGACCATATTGCTAGGGCTTATACATATTTACATAATTTTATTGCATCCTACTTTTTGTAAAACTTTTGTTGGTCAAATTTTAGGTTTTGAAAAGAGTTATGAAACTCATAAGTCATTATTGGCTCTGGTACCACCTGTGGCAGAACCGCCCAAAATAACACACCTTCGGAGGCACTTGTCATCCACTAGACAGTAAGCACCCCGAAAGCAAGCTACATCGAACGGTTCCGTCGAGCACACCCCAAGGGAGAACTCAAATATTCCACGTTTTTCCTCCTGGATCCAATAATGAGAACGAGTTTACAATACTTAGTCCATTTCATACATCAAGAGTTCTCACAAATACATTATTACAATATCAAGTTCAGAGTGCGGAATTTAAACAGCGGAATTGAAATAAACTTCTAACGATAAGATACAAGGATCCGTCTATGCCCACCAGAAGAATCCTCCACTCAACAGCTACTCCTCAAGCTGCACCTGCAATAGGGGTAAATAAACACTGAGTACACAATGTACTCGCAAGACTTACCTGACTAGCGGGAATAACTTTCCGACTCCAAAGGATATGATAAGCTTTATGGTTTGCTGGGTTTCCTTTTTGCAAAAAGCCTTATTAGTAGTGAATCCTTATGGATGTTCTTATTAGCAGTCATGATTAGTTCATTTATCTAGCCATTCTATGTAAGCACCTGTTCTACTTTCAAGCAAGAGTTGAGCAATCAGATCCATTTCACCGTCTTTCATCTTCCTGTTCTTACTACGGTGCTAGATCGTAGATAAGTCGTACCGTATTACACGGCAATTCATGAATCAACATAGCCCAGCTAGGTACCCTAAAACACACACCCCGGTTATACCCCAGGCACAAGTAGGACCAACCCACCACTCTCCTGTCAAGGGGTCCAGGTCCCCGTCCAAACTTGGACTCCAAGCCCCCACTCCTGAGTCCCGGACTTAGTGTGGTGCTTAGACCTCCACCACCCCCACCTCCAATCAGTCGGTCCAGAAAGAGCTAGAACCCATGACAAGAGAGCAACAAGCCTTCCCTGCTCCCATAAACAAGTATATGCTTAGGATAATAAGTCTGTGACGTGACTAGAATCCAATGCAATGGCCAGTCCTTAATCGACACGGACAAGGAAAACAGTGTAACCAAGCTATGCCCCGTTGGCCACAGGACACAACCTCTTACACCCACCAATACCCGTACCATATTCCTGCCCGGTCTCCATTTCCTTTCACCATTTTATCATGAGAGTGATAATAATAATCACCTATTGTGAGTAACAGCAGGTTACTCACGCTACCGATAGCCTAAGCATAGCAGCTACTCGACCTAAGCTAGTAGGACTCATGTAATGTAAATGCACATCATATATATATATATATCCAGTGATCATTCAAAATAAGGGTTATGCACCGGGCTTGCCTTGGGCAGGCGCGGTGTTAGCTCAGTCAGTCAGTGGCGGCTCTAGGACCTCCTCATACTCCTCGATCACCTTCTCAAACTCCATGTCTTCAATGGTCACGATCTCCACCAACTCGTTCTTTACATGCAAGCGATAATGATGCAACACTTACTACTTTAGCAACAGCAGCTCCTAAATTAAGAATACACATAGTAAGCTACTAAGCTAGCTCTAATGACTAAGATACTAAGCTAACTATCATCTTCATCAAGTAAAGTGTTGGGTTCAACTAACAAACACCTAGCTTTACAAATGAAGGATATATCTTTATTTCTACTAATGATTTAATGTATATTTGAACAAAGAGCATTTAACTACCCTTATGTTAAGTCTATTCTAAAGCTACAAAATTACAGTGAGCACATAATAATACCATGAAGCTACTATGAAATTTTCAAAGCTACAGCTATCACCATATTACCACAAAAATTCCTACAATATTTAACCTAATAATATTAAGCACTCTCAAATGATTTAATAGTTCCTGGTATCAACAAATATATATATATATATATATATGAACTAACTACACCAACAGATAGAGCACAATTTTAGGAACTACCAAAATTAGTTTCACAATTTTTGGATACCTACATGATTTTATATGATTTACCAAAGTTCAGCTCAGAATTAAAATGAAAAGTTATTTCTATTCTCCACGAAAAAGATAAACTCAATTCGGCCCAACGAAGCCCACGTGGTGCAACGCGCGCGTGCGAGCGCGCGGCAGCCCACAGGTGAGGCGAGGCCCATGTGCGGAGGCGGCCCACGTGCGGAGGCGGCCCACGGCGAGGAAGCCCGTGCGCGCCGACACTCTTGCAAAAGCGCCCCTAGACTATGAGCAAAACAACCCACAGTCCATGTTACTATTTCTATAGACAGCGACTTTGCAACGGAACCCTCGGATCGTTCTCCTCTTTACAACGGCAAGGTACTTGGCCTCCCCCACGCGCTTCGGCGCGGCGAGCGGTGCCACTGGTGTCTGTGTCGGCCACACAGGACCCACGCTGACCTATCTATGAGGCCGACGCTCACCTAGGGTACAACGCAAGACGATGGGCAGCGGTTGCATGAGTCGGGGCACCGTAGAGGGACCTCTCCACGACGGTGGGCACCCTGCGGCAATGGCGATGGTGTTTAGGCGAGCTGCGGCAACAACAAGCGGTAGGGCTAGCGGGTGAGCAACGACCACTCACCAGTGACCTTATCCAGAAGTCGGCTTGGCCAGAGACGACCCGAGCGAGGCTGGCCACGTGCACGTTGCGAGGTGAATGGTGGACCGTAAAGGCATGGGCGCGTCAGTGGTGAGGAGGTGGCACTAGAGTTGTGACTAGCATGCGCACAACGAAGAGGGAGCCAAGGCTAGCTAGTGGTGCAGAGGAATTGGCGTGGGATGATGTGGTGGAGACTGGCCACGACACGGGTGGCGACGGGCCTTAACGGCACGGTGGCGGACAAAGCTCCAAAATTGGAGCTCAGCGTGACGTGAGTCAAGGCGGGTGGGGTCAGCTGGAGGGGGGACGTGAAAGCGAAGACACGAGCATGAGGGATTCACCGTGACATGATGCGACGGCGGCAGAAAACAGAGGGAGAAAGAGGGAAAGAGAGAGACGGCATGGCAGGTGGGCTCGGCTCGTCCACGCCTTGGCAGGACGCGAGCGGCGAGCATGGGAGGCCCACGCTTCGGTGCTACGGACAACGTGTGCGCGCGTTCGACCGGCGTGGTCCGCACGCCATGCCATAAATGGCATGGCGACGGTGACTCGCACATGTGTGCATGGCAGAGGCAACATGCACAGGGCTAGCAAAAGCACAGAGGGGCAGCAGATCAGCGCGGACATGATGACAATGCGACGACAGTGGCAGCGTCGCGGCGTGAGTAGTGCCGGCAGTGCGGACACGACAGCAGCGCAGCGCGACCGTGGTGGCACCCAAACAGTAGTGCGAGGTAGACCAGCAGGGCACAGGGCCAGCGGCTCGCTACGGCCAGCCTTGGCCAAGCCTAGGCAGCGCGACAGCAGTGACAGCAGCGCGGCACGGCGGCAGGATGGCCAGGCGCAGGTGAGCGGCGGGCGTGGCGGCTCACGGTTGGCAGCTAGCTGCGTGCCCACCGCAGCTAGGCTACCGCAGCAGCAGCTAGCCAGCGTGGCCATGTGCGCCTGTGTACATGTGCTCGATGCACTTACGCCGGGATGTCGAGGCAGGACGACCTGGTGACTGTGCCCAACATAAGAAGACGGCCCGAGTTCATGTTATGCATGGATTTTAAAGCGTTCGAGACATCTAAACCATTGATCCAATCCCCAAACCACTTTTGCTATACCTTAGAGGGTATATTAGGCTACTAAAACAAGCCATAATATTACCCTACTCCTTAACCCAATCTCTCACAAAAAATTGCTAAACATAGCAATGTCTAGCAGTCGACAGACTTGAAAATTTGTAAGTTTTAGAGCAGAATTTGATTTCCATTTGCGATTTCTAAGCTTGTAGAAATATTAGCTAGTAATATCATTTTTTGACCGCAAGTATTTCACTATCATCTACAAAGTTTATACTTTAAACTTTATTTAAGTATCACACACATGTTCTATCGCATTTTTGCTTAATAAAAATTGGTTTTAAACCCTAAGTGATATAACATGATTATCGAATCAACTTTTGCTCCGCATTTTAGTTGATCGTTTTGAGTTATAGAAATTGATCTACACACTTTATCACTTGCATTAACACATAAACATGATGCTCATGACATGTTTTAGTAAATGATTTATGGTGTAACACCGAGGGTGTTAGACGGCTCAAGGGCGGCAATCCGATGATGCGGCACCATCATCTTTAGGTGCCCGAACGGCGAGCTCCGCACGCTGACGGATGTATATTACATCCCGTAGCTGTGTTTAAGCATCATCAGCATTGGCCAGCTAGATTAGCACAGCAGCGAGGTACTGATCAAAGACGGCGTCCTCAGGATCATGGACCGGGAGCAGCGGCTTCTTGCCAAGGTGAAGAGGTCCCAAAACCGGCTGTACCTACTCGACTTGAAGGTGGAGTAGCTGGTGTGCCTGGCAACATGACACACCGAGGAGTCATGGCTGTGGCATGCCCGGTTCAGCCATCTCAGCTTCGACACGCTCGGTCGGCTGGAGAAGATGGTCCAAGGGTGCCCCACATCAAGCACATAGGCGAGCTGTGTGGCAGCTACCTGGCTAGGAAGTAGAGGAGGTTGTCGTTCCCAAAGACGGCCAAGTATCGTGCAGTGAACGCATTGAGGCCAAGGAGAAGGGAGAGGTGACGGCGGTGGAAGGGCACGACAAGGCTCTGAAGGCTGCCAACCTCGACAAACCACGCGCCCAACTCCACCTCAGACGTGTGGGCGATGAGCAGGAGCAGCGGTGGTACCTAGACTTCGATGCCAGCAACCACATGACGGGCTCCAACGCAGCCTTCTCCGAGCTCAACGGCAATGTGACCGGCACGGTGAAGTTTGGTGATGGCTCAAGGGTGACGGATGTATATTACATCCCACAGCTGCGTTCAAGGATCATCAGCATTGGCCAGTTGGATGAGCGCAGTAGCAAGGTACTGATCAAGAACGGCATCCTTAGGTCAGGTACCGGGAGCATCGGCTTCTTACCAAGGTGAAGAGGTCCCGAAACCAGCTGTACCTGCTCGACTTGAAGGTGGAGCAGCCGGTGTGCCTGGCAGCACGGCACACTGAGGAGCCGTGGCTATGGCATGCCTGGTTCAGCTTCGACGCGCTCGGTCAGCTGGAGAAGATGGTCTAAGGGCTGTCCCACATCTATCACACAGGCGAGCTATGTGACAGCTGCCCGACCGACTAGCAGAGGAGGCTACCGTTCCTAAAGGCAGCCAAGTATCGCGCGATAGATGCTCTTGAGCTCATCCATGGCAATCTCTGTGGGCCAATCACGCCAGCCACAAACAGTGGTCAACGGTACTTCCTCCTACTCGTGGATGATTGCAGTCGCTATATGTGGATGCAACTCCTAACAAGCAAGGACGAGGCTGCGGAAGCGGTTAAGAAGTTCAAGGCACGCGCGGAGGCGGAGAGCGACAAGAAGCTGCGTGTGCTGTGGACTAATCACGGTGGTGAATTCACTTCGGTGGAGTTCGCTGCGTACTGCATGGATCGGGGTGTGGTGTGACACCACACCGCACCGTACTTGCCACAGCAGAATGGCATGGTGGAGCAGCAGAACCAGATGGTGGTCGGCATGGCTTGATCCATGATGAAGGCCAAGAGCATGACGGCAAGGTTCTTGGGTGAGGCGGTGACCACGACGGTGTTCATCCTCAACCGCGCGCCCACAAAGGCCCTGAAGGGCATGATGCCGTTCGAAGCTTGGTATGGGCGCAAGCCGAGCGTGTCCTTCCTACAGACATTCGACTGCATCGGTCACGTTAGGAAGACAAAGCTAGTCCTCACCAAGCTGGAGGATAGGAGCACACCGAAGGTGCTCCCAGGCTATGACCCACGCGGAGGCAAGTTGGTTGTCTCGTGTGACGTCGTGTTCGATAAGAAGGCGGCCTGGGACTGGGATAGTCTGGGCACGGGGGAAGCTGACGATTTCACCAGCACCTTCGTCGTCGAGCACATGGTCATCCATGGTGATGGAGAGCTAGAGAGGAGGTGCCGACCACTCTAGCAACAGAGCCAAGCACTCCTAGGGCGGTGCCGAGCACTCCGGGGGGGTGTTGAGCACTCCGGGAGGGGTGTCGAGCACTCCAGGAATGGTGCCGAGTGGTCCTATAGTGGTGTCGACCACTCTAGGATGGATGCCGAACGCTCCCGTAGCGGAGCCGAGAGGTCTTGCAGTGGTGCCGACCACTCCAAGACTGGTGCCGACCACTCCTATAGTGGTGCCAACCACTCCAGGAGTGGTGACGAGCGGTCCAGGAGTAGTGCCAAGCACTGTAGCTGGGGTGCCGAGCACTCCAAGTGCTGTGCTGACCACTTCGGCGGAACAGGGGACTCCATCGACGCCGATCGAGTTCGCCTCACCTCCAAGCGACATCACCGAGTTCGTGGAAGCCTTCCACGACGGTGAGGAGGTGTGGTTTCGCAGGATGGACGACATCGTCGGTGGCACAGGGTCCTCAGGCCTGGAGGGTCGGCTGCTCAATGACCTAGAGCTGTTTCTCGTCAGTGCAGAGGAACCACCCATGTTCGCGCTGGCCGAGCGTGATGCAAATTGGCGATGGGCGATGCTGGAGGAGATGAAGGCGATCGAGGAAACGAGACTTGGGAGCTCGTCGATCCACCTCCAGGATGCCGTCCAATCGGCCTGAAGTGGGTGTACAAGGTCAAACAGGACGAGCGCGGCGCCATTGTCAAGCACAAGGAGCGCCTCATCGCTCGAGGCTTTGTCCAGCGCGAGGGCATCGACTTCGAGGAAGTCTTTATGCCGGTAGCACGCATGGAGTCTATTCGACTGCTGGTGGCTTTGGCAGCAGTAAAGGACTGGCGCGTCCATCACCTGGACATAAAATTGGTCTTCCTCAATAGAGAGCTAGCGGAGACGGTCTTCGTCAGGCAACCTTTGGGTTTCGCCGTCAAGGGAGCGGAGCACAGGGTGCTCCGACTGCGCAAATCGCTCTATGAGCTGCGGTAGGCCCCACGAGCGTGGAGCGCCAAGCTTGACTCCACGCTGGGCATGCTTGGGTTCACGCGGTGCGCAACCGAGCACGTGCTCTACACGTGGCGATGGGGGAAGGAGGAGCTCGTCGTCAGTGTGTATGTGGACGATTTGATCGTCACCGGCGCACGTGCGGAGGACATCGACAGCTTCAAGCGCGAGATGGTGGCTCATTTTCAAATGAGTGATCTCGGCGTGCTCTCCTACTACCTCGGCATCGAGGTGAGACAGGGGAAGGAGGCGCTCACGCTCGGTCAGAGCGCGTATGCCTCAAAGCTATTGGAGCGGAGCGGCATGGCTGAGTGCAAGCCGTACGTGACTCCGATGGAGGAGCGGCTGAAGCTGACGAAGGCCAGTACCGCGGCGAAGGTAGATGCAACCCTCTACCAGAGCATCGTCGGCGATCTGCGATACCTAGTCCACACGAGGTCAGACATTGCGTTCGCCATGGGCAACGTCAGCCGCTTCATGGAGGATCCCCGAGAGGATCACTGGGCCACGGTGAAGCAGCTGCTGCGCTACGTCAAGGGGACGGTGGATCAGATGATTGTCTTCCCCAAGACCGGCGAAAGTGGGCTACAGCTCACTGTGTTCAGCGATGCAGACATGACGGGGGGACATCGACGGACGGCGGAGCACCTTTGGCATGCTCGTCTTCCTTAGGTCGGCTCCAATCTCATGGCTGTCGCTGAAACAAAAGGTGGTGACGCTGTCCACGTGTGAGGCAGAGTATGTGGCGGTGGCCACAGCGGCGTGCCAAGCTGGGTGGCTGCGCCGGCTGCTAGACGAGCTAACCGGTGTGGAAGCTCACACACCAGCACTGATGATAGACAACCAGCCCACCATTGCCCTCGCGAAGAATCCGGTTATCCACGACCGGAGCAAACACATCGACGTCAAGTTCCACTTCCTTAGGGACTGTGTCGATGGGGGGCAGATCGTCATCGAATTCGTCGAAACTGGTCGGCAACTCACGGACGTCTTCACCAAGCCACTCGGCCATCTTCGATTCACGGAGCTGAAGAAGATGGTCGATATGGTGGAGGTTATAGGGTTAGCAGTAGGATTAGGGGGAGAATTGTAAAGTAATCTGCTGCTCTCCCTCTGTACGTGCGGCAAGGGCAGGTGTCGAAAGGGCTCCCATGCTACTGCATTGTAGCCATGGTAGGGGCGGGCGCCAAAAGGCTCCCCTGCCACACTGTAGCCACAGCAGGGGCAGGCGTCAAAGTCAGTCCTGCTGTCACATATAGTCACTATAGTAGCATGACAGCCTGCCATGTCTATGTACTGGGATTAGATGGGTAGAGTTATATATATAGCTTCGCACTGCAACTCAGTGAAGAGAGAGAGTTCAGTTTTGTCATCTCCTCTGCAAAGCTCCGGTCAACGCTAGTGCTTGTGCTGTGTGTGTACGTTCTGTTATCCCTTTCTCTTCTACCTCTAGCCGTAGTGTGTATGAGAACGCCGGTGAGCGGTTGGCTCAGCCGAGTGGAAGATCTCGGGCCCAACAAAACTGACCAACGAACTGATATGATCTTGGTGCAGAGACACTGCTGGTTGCTCGACGAGCACGTCACTGCAGGGCTACCCAGGCTACTTCAGCATGACCAAGCAGGAGACGGACACCGGCGGTGGCAGCGAGCACGGGCAGGCGGCAGTGCATCAGCCGCCACCGCCGCCGCCTGACTTCAGCCAGGCCGAGTGCCTGACGTCGCTGCACCTGGGCGCGCAGTTCCCGTACGCACCCTGCTTCGACCACCCCAGCCTTTTCAACGACCGGATGTTCAGGCCGGACGCAGTTGAGCTGCACGATGGTGGCACCGGCATGGACTTTGTTGGCGGCGGCCACTTCGACCTGCCCAGGCCTGGCGACGAGGCCAGCTTCCAAAACTGGGCGTCGGCGGCGGCATGTGGCGCAGCCATGTTTGACCACCACCATCAGCAGCAGCAGCATCACCAGCAACCACAGTCTTCATCTGCACAAGTGAGTGCATAAGTACAAACCATTCTTTTATAGTGATGATTACTTTCATAACTGTCCGTTTTGCCATATGTGAACTTGTTTAAACGACTTTATAAAAACTCAAAAATTCTCACCTGCGGAACATTTTTAGCTTCAATAAAAATTGCCATGGGTGACACTAAAGTACAACGAAGATACATGTGTTTAAAATTAAAACTAAACCATTTTCATTATGTTGATTAAGATTTAATTCACTCCGTAGTCCATATCAAACTGATTTAAGTTCTGACCAATCCTATGGGCTATGGGAGCTTTTCAATCTTTGTTTAAATTCAATTATTAGTATTTATAATATGGTAATCATGCAAGAATTAGTATATGGCTAAGTGCATTGAAAACTTAAATCAATTTGAAATTTTAGTTTAAATTTTTTTTTCAAGAAAATATGCTTTACTGTAAGTGAATAAAATATTTTGAGAAAAAGTCTACTTAACCCCTCACCTTTCATACATGGTCTACTTCATCCCCAACTATGAAACCGTCTATTTTACCCCATGAATTTTCCAAAACCGTCTATTTTACCCCCGGGCGGTTTTTTGACAGTGGGTTGCTACAGTAACAACAGCTGTGATACAGTAACAGTGGATTGCTACAGTAATGGTCTGTTTGCTACAGTAATTGTCTGTTTGCTACATTAATGGTGCGCTAGAATTTTCTTTTTGTTTTCGGTGAATCTTTGAAAAATCACAGTAAATCATAGAAAAATCATAAAATAAAAAATCTAATTTTGTTGGACTCCACATGAGTAGATCTACATAGTGAATATATAATACGGTATGCTTTAGTACAAAATTTTTACTGTAGCCTTAGATTAATTGGAAAATCTAATTTTATCTGTAATTAATTGGAATAATTCATAGCTGCAGCTTCTATGGTCCAATTATGGTGAAATTTTTATGGTACGCTAATTATTGTATGCTTGAACTATAGTAAAAATTTCGTACTCATTGGACTATGTATAACTTAGTTATACATAAATTCTAATTAATTACCGACAAAATTGGATTTTCCAATTAATCTAAAGCTATAAAAAAATTTGTACTAAAGCATACCGTATTATATATTCACTGTGCAGATCTACTCATGTGGAGTCCAATAAAATTAGATTTTTCATTTTATGATTTTTCTATGATTTACTATGATTTTTCAAAAATTCACCGAAAATAAATAAATAAATAATTCAAAACCACTGGCACTGTAGCAAACCCACCGTTGCTGTAGCAGACCCGCTGTTACTGTAGCAAAACCGCCGCTGAAAACCGTCCAGGAGTTAAAATAGACGGTTTTAGAAAGTTCAAAGGGTAAAACAGACGGTTTCATAGTTGGGGGTAAAGTAGACCATGTATGAAAGGTGGGGGTTAAGTAGACTTTTTTCAAATATTTTGGATATAGAATCTATATGTGTACAAGTGCAGACAAAATCATAAATTATATATGTTCCCTAATTTTCTAAAATGCAAAACTATTTCGTTGCTCATGTCTCCACATCACTAGAAAAACAAATTTGAGCCAAACGTGAACGATTTTGATAGCGTAGGGTGTCAAAGGAATCGTTTCATAGTTGAGGTTTGAAAAGTAAACTTCTTTTCTTTTCCTCTTCTTAATACATTTAACAGCATGGTGCATATATAGATCAACATGGCTTTGCTCAAGCCTCATAGTTTGAGTTGTTCTGATAGATGTATACTCCATTGTTAAATAAGTTTAATCCAGGGAATGTCATCTCCTCATGGTTGAGATTATAAAAAATGGGCAGTTATGAATTTTTTTTCTTTGGCATTATGTGTTTAACTGATTTCGGTCTCTCGTGTGGACCATGACTGAATCTCTGACCATCAGCTTCCTGCAGCAACAACTCTAGCAACTGCCTCATTCGATCACGCCGTTGTTTATCACGGTCCATCTCAGCACCAGCAAGTCATGATCGGATGATCCTCCTATGGTAAAAATCGGAGACAATATTGCTCCCAAAAGGCGCTACCATATCCGTATCACTAAACTAATCAGCAATGCAAAATGTGTAGGAAATATTGGTGTACGTATAGGCAAACTGCCAATGTAAAATATACATTATTGATTGTAGCCAATTCTTTCGTGTAACTGTAAATTCGTCTCCTGTAAACTATGGTATAGCTTTCATAAAAGGATTGGGCACTTCACTAGTAGTTTATAGGCATTCACCTTTGCACGAGTGAAAATTTAACAGGGTTCAAAATGACTGTGATTTTCTAGCCCATGTGTATTCATTTGTCATGAGACATTGCACCATAAAAAAATTCTATTGTGCTTCAGTCAAACCCTAAACATCATTACTTCTTGTTTATCAGAACAGGCAATTGCATTTTGGAAAAAACAAGGCTTTATGAAGCTCTGCACCGTAGACCAACTAGAACCTATTGCTACTAGTGTAGTATACTATGAAGTTCTACAGCATGACCAACTCGAATCAAATATCACCAAGAGCGTGCAGTCAAGGACTTCTAACTTTCACAGCTCAGTTAAGAAAAAAGAATTGGAAAGATCATACATATGAAGTTTGTTCAGATATGTTCCTTAATGAAATGGGAGGCGGAAAATCCCTATTCAACTTTTTGCTCACAGACTTCTATTTCATAGTGAAAGAATCATAGGTTTGTTAAGTTAAGCAATGTTTTTTTCTCACGGATGATGCTTGATATGTGATGGAGGTCATGTAATTTTAACCAAATTTTATATAATTTAGTTCAAGTGAACACGGTTAAAAGTGTCTATGCTCATTGATTCAAACAAGCAATTTTTAGCTCGAGCATTTAGAGAATTTCTTTTTCATCACTCGTGGTGGATTTTTTGGGGACTTTTTAGGTGTTTTATCCCACCACAAGTGACGCTCCAAACACCTAGATCAACCGCTTCTACATACATAGCAATTCATTCTAGTACTCAAATAGGGGAAATTAGTGCCATCACGGTGCAGAGGCCAGAGGGCCATGGGTAATCATCATCCTAACCACTCTAAATAGTGTTCACTCAATGGTGGTTAAACCAAAGGTCTAAATTTAGCCAACTGGCTCTGATCCTACTTGAAAGAACCATGACGCCTAAGAAGGGTGATTTAGGCTTCTAAAACTTATACTCTAAACTTGGCTTTTAATTCCACTTATCAAAACCCATGTAAGAAAGTAATCTATCTACACGCGCATCTAAGGTTTTGCTAAGTGTGTTGCTATCTATCTAGAATAGTAAGTATACAACCTAGGTACACGATAGAAAATGCGAAAATTTAAATGAGATAAAGATGCAATGTCACGGCAGCCACCACGAGGGTTCTGCCCTGGACCACTTGGGTAGCACCTCGGGTTGTCCTCTCGACAGACACAGTGCTAACCCCTAAGTCCTTTAGAGGTCCCCAGAGTCGCTACTCGCAACTTTCACTCATGTGAGTTGTATCTGCAGGGTCAAGCTATAGAATTTTACTCCTTGTACCAACCATCAAGATTCACATAGATCAAGATCGTACATCAAAATTAATTAATAAATTTAATAAATATTTTTTAGGATTTAATTTCAGTATATGTAGATTTAGACTTTGTGGGATGCAATTTTAGACTTTTAATTATGTATGTGGACTTAAGGAGTGTTGCCTTACTGTATTCAGGGTAGAGCCAAGTAGAGGCAAAATTAGGCTCCTATCTCCTTGCTCCGCGTGGCTTTACTGACCTCGACAGCTGTGTTTGATGATGCGGCTGCTGTTGGACAAGATAAATAGGGCGTCGAAGTCGGTGCAAACATGTGGTCTAATCACAAGCAGCTAGAGGATAATAAAGTGAATCTGCATGGCAAGTGTAGCAACTCAATTTTTTTCGTAAGGGAAGGTGACTTATATTAAATTTTGGCATAGTATATCTCTAAATTACACATGAAAAAATCTGAAATAAAAAATACATAATATTATATCCAGATTCTTCTGTCTTCTTCTCCAATGACTTCCCTCGAACGCCGGAGTCAAAGTGCAATTCTTATACCGAATCCAATGACCAACCCCAAAACATTGAGCATGTCGCAAGATCCAACGCTTCAGAACCAGTTCGAAGCGCATCTAAATCGCTGAAATAATATTGGCAGTTGCATCGTTGGGTACGACATAGGCTGCAGATTCATCACTTGGGGACTTTGAAATCCTCTCTGTGACTATCAACGATGAGATCGATGACCCAGAGTCGCTTCCTCATAGGGGCTCCCAAAAGCACCTCTCTCCTTGCAGATAAAGGCCACAAATTGGCCGCCTGTCGATGAAATCAACGCCTGCAACAGTGATCTCGTCGTGGCAATCACCGAAGTCATCGCAGGAAACATGATACCGACAAAAAATCATCAGATTTTACCGAAAGATTTATTTAACTAAACTCTAAGCAACTAGATAGAAAAATTACGAAAAAAAAAGAATGGATCCCCTCCCTTCTTATCCTGGCAAATGCGCCGGAGAGGAAGGAGAGGGGCCCTACAAGCGGCGGTGGCGCCTGTCTCTCGTGGCGGTGGCTTCGGTAAAGACCGTGTTTTGGCCGGTTAGCAACTCAAATTGTGCCCCCTTGATTTTCTGGCATGCTGCACCATTGACTGTATTGTCTTTTTTTTATATGAATTATGTGTTTCGTGAATAAACTCAGCGTTGCATCGCGGTGGAAAACAAAGATGGCGGCTTGGCTGCTGTGGCGGTGTTTAGGAGTTAGGTTGTGTCGTCAGAGGAAGCAATTGAAGTAGAGGGGATAGGGATTAAAAAAAATAAAAACATATAATCTGAAATGGTAGCATGAAGATCCGGACACAAAAAGTGCCTTGGATTAGAGAACAGCAATATATATAAGTTCACCTGTGTGGAGACGGAATCAATAAGAAAAAACAACAGCAAAACAGCCTGACAAACACACCAAATCACCAAAAAAAATGAAAAAAAAAAATTAACTCCAGACCCTACCCGGGTAAGCAACTAAACCTACTGAATGAAAATCTAATAAGTACAAACCTATTGTATAAGTTTAGTTCATATTTCATATATATAATATAATAGTTCCTGCAGCCCTACAGGAACATAACAAAACTTCAACAACCTTTACGATACCAAGAGATTCCTCTAAAGGGTACAAGAAGAAGGCCATGATGAACAGCTCAAACATGGTCACCGGCTCTCAAGTCTCTACAACTTTCTATCAGTTGTTCGGCAGCAGGTGGCAGTTGAAGAGGCTTGCACAATTGGCAAACCTAACATACATGCCCTCATTGGAGCAAACCATGCCAATTGTGCCAAGCTAATAATGTCCCCCAGAGAGGACAAAAGCAGCAATGAACATCAGTCTAACAACCCAATTGACAGCAAGTTGTTCATTTATATATACCAAAGCACCCTGGCTCTACATTCACAGCCAGCCTGTCAAACTTACAAGATAACATGCCATGCCTTTCAATCAATCAGACTGAATGAACGCTCAAAGGGGGGGATGGAATATACACATATAATTTAATCATGATGTTTGATAATTTATAACCAGATGACAATAGTATGAAGCAACTGTTCTGCACTCAACACCTACCAAAAAAAATCCTTCTTACAGATTGAATAAAGAAATTTAGCTGTACAAGCAAGCACCTAGCTGTCCACACAACCCCACTTGATTCTTCCCCTTCAAGGTCATCATGCAGCTTATAATCCGAGCCTCAGGGCCATGAGAGGGGGCAGTGATATTGTTCTTTTTTCCTGAGTTGTTTATTGGGAAAGAATTGAGAAAAAGATGGTGATGGAGGCTCGATTGGATCGTGCAAGGACTGCAGCAAGAAATGGGGAGAATAAGAAATGGAAGGATGAACATTTATGCTGTTGCAATGGCACTGTAGCTACCAAGGGAGAAGCAGATGGAAGGACTGGAGGATGGATCACGGAGCTCTGTGCAAGGTTCAGGAAAGACCGCCTCAGAGTAGCCAGAAACATTGGAACAAGACCAAGAACTCGAACCAGAATCAGCAGCCATTGAGAAATTGAGATCGGAAAGGCAGATAGCTGTGAATGGGGCACTATCGATTCCTGACAAAACTCCAGCAACCGAGATGTTTGTGCCGACCATGTTCTTCATGGTGACTTGATCGATCTTCGGGAGGTCAGACAGGTCGAAACTGTCATCTGGGTGGGTTGAACAGTTACCAGTGAACTCAATGCCAACATGTACATTTTCCATTTGTACCTCCGAGATGACCACTTCCTCTATGTAACCCCCACGGCCTGGTGATGTCTTGAAAGAAATACCTTTGTAGGAATCATGTATCCGAAGGTGGTTAACATGAATATCTGAAATCCCACCAGACATCTCACTCCCAAATGCAAGAGCAGCTCCAGAAGATGATAGCAGATCCACTCTGCTGATACGAATGTCAAACGTAGGCCTCCCAAAGGAAATGCCATACTTGTCCCATCCGCTTTTCAGTGAAATTGCTTCATGACTGACACTTATGGTGCTGTCTTCAATACATAAGTTTGAACATGAATCTGGAGCAAGAATGAACAATTAGTGAAATAAGTAAAAACTTCTTGTCATCGCTGTCAAGTGTATTTAAGTGTTACAAAGTACGAGTAGTTCAGATTCTTTGTTAAGGCTATGGAGGAACCGTTGGGGCATATTATACAGGCTTGGATGTTAAAAAAAACAAGAAAAGGGAAAAAGAGAACCAGAGAGTTTCTTCAGGAATCAGGATGTTTTTGCTGCATTCAGCACTAAGGCATTAAATGCTACCAGCAAGAATGAATTAAAATATCTATGCTATATGAAAATAAAACATAAAAAAAATGTATTCAGACTAGAGGAAAAGAACATACCTGGAACTATGCCATCGGTCAGTGGAGCGTCCAGTGAGGTCTCAATCGTCACATTGTGGACCTTTACATTACTAGAGAATACAAAGACAATATGCATTAGTACCAATGCAACTAATATTCACCAAACCACACCTTACACACAAAGCTAAGTTAATGGCATTGCACCTGCAGTACACCGGATGTATGCTCCAGGCTGGTGAATTTAAGAATGTCAAGTTTGAGATCACGATATCTTCAGAATACAGAAACTCCAAAATATGAGGTCGACTATAGTTCAGCTCATGGGAGCGCAGCCACTGCCACCATACCAAGCCCTGGCCATCAATAACCCCATTGTTCCCTGGAATAAATGGACAAGACATGCAAGGGCCATTGAATTTTGACTAAAGAACACAACAAAGCTGAAAAATCTATATACAAGACAGAACAAAGCAGTTACCGGTTATGACAACATCGGTTAAGTTGTATCCGTTTATCAAGCTTCGATGTCTAGGACCAGGAAGGTCTGTCCCTTGGCCATAAGATGGCAAAGGTTCAGCGATCGGCCATTGTGATGAGTCCTACAATGAGCAACAAAACAAAGAAAAGATACTTATGTCAGTACCTTTTTAATAATTAAAAATACAGAAATATTTTTTTTGACCGCAAAATTACAGAAATATTCATATATGAAGAACATGGCATTGCCTTTTTACATCCCAAATCCCAAAATATATATGTGGCATACAATGTGATATGCCAGACATGTTTCTAAAGAGTCGTTCATGTCTCGAAATAGAAAAAAGGTTGAATAACAACAGAGAAGTGATCACAATCTGCATGGCAGGACCTAAGAAACACGCCTAGCCTTTTTCGACACAAGATTAATGAGGTAAGCTTGACTTCAAAACTATGCAAAAGGAAATTGCCTATTCTTGGCTACCTGCCTCGCAGCAATAGCTATGTTTCACCTCCCAAAAACTCACTCCATACAGTAAAAGCAAACAGAAACACCTACAGTCCTCTCATCCAGAACAAAACTTGAATACTACTTATCGTGATACCTGCAAAGGATTTTCCCCATGATATGAAGCAATAAGAAAGAACATAAGAGCAAGAAAGATGGCGTCCAAATCCATGGCATGTGACTTTCACCTCACAGATGTCAAAATCACTCCTTCCTGAGGTACATCCAACAACCATATCTAAACAGACTAAGATGACCAGATGAGCTAATACCAATCCTACCAGCTCACATCCAGCCAATGCAGGTTGAAAAGGATAGGCACACACTCTGAATGCCAACGCGAGAAGAATCTCTGTAACTACTACTGCCTTAACAACCCGTGACAAGAAACGGAATCGAAAGCAAGGCAATGCCCCCCACCCCACTGCCGGCATTACCTTTACGCCGACGATGACGGCACCTTGCTCCAGGTAGAGGGTGAGGTGGCTGGTGAGGTTGAAGCTGCCGGTGAGCCAGCGGCCCCTGGGCACGTACAACTGCGCGCCGCCCTTGTCGGCGAAGGAGCGGACGTAGAAGACGGCGTTCTGGAACGGGACCGTGTTGAGCGTCCTGCCGTCCCCGACGGCGCCGAACTCGGTGATGGTGACGCTGTGCGGGCGCGACCCCGGCGGCGCCTGGTCCCGCATCTCGCCGCGGGCGCAGGCCGAGCCGCGCGCGGCGGCGGCCAGCACCACCACCGATGCCAGGACGACCTGCAGAGCAGAGCGGCAGAGCGGCATTGCCGTCGTCATGGCCGCAGCAAGAGTTAGCAAATCAATCTGTCCACCCCAACCAAACACGGCGCATTGAATTGGAAGCTAAAATCATTCGAACCAAAACCATCTTCGTTGCCACAAGATCTCCGCGGGGGACGAACGATCAGGGGGGGGCAACGAGAGGGCCCGCCATTCATTCCCTGACCAAGATCCCGAAATCCAGTACGGATCGCACGGGGTGCCAGGCGCTCGACAGCCACAGTGAAATCACCAAGCTATGCGCCCCCATGCGCATAAAGCCGAAAACGAGAATCCAAGAGCCGCCCGCCCATTCGGGAGCGAGCATGGAAAGCGCCATCTTTACTGGCGCGACAAAAATCCCAGAAGAAGGCGGAAAATCATCAGGCAAGCCATCAATCTAATGACGAGAGGAGAACGTACTTACTACTAGGCCCTTCATGAGTCCGTCTCTCTGCCTCCCCTCTTGGCCGCCGCGGGAGTTGACGAAGAGGAGGAGGGAGATGGAGAGGGAGGAGGTGAAGCAGCGGCGATCCCAGGCGGCGCCGCCGCCGCAAGACGCCCCCACAGCGGAACACGCGGACACCGAAAACGAGGCTCCTTTTTCTCCCGGGAGAATCGGTTGAGATAGATACCCCGCCACCCCGGGAGAAGCTGAGGAGGGGAGAAGCTGCAGCGCCTGCTGCGGCGGCAGGGGAGGGGAGGGGAAGTGTTTACAATGCTCTGTACTTGATACTACTAGTAGTAGGAGAGGAGGCTACCAGCAGTAACAATACTCTGCTTCGCCTCCTCTTGCCTCACAAGTCTCCGTCTCCTCTCCTGATTATATATTTTCCAAATGTGAGTGAGAGATTATAAAAGGAGAAAGGTTTGAAATTGGGGACTAAAACCGGAAGGAGGTGAATGGGGGACTAAATTCGGCAAAAAAAAAAAAGAAGGGTGTATTGGAATGAGTTGGCATGCTCTGATTATCCTTGTTATTATTTCATTTATTTATTTGTTTTGGTTTTGAGAAAATTGGGTTGGGATTTTCAAGGCGGCTCTGGTTGATGATTGGCCAATAGGATGGGGATTCAAAGGAAAGGTGAAATTCAAATTGGATTTAGAGATGGAAAGAGTTCATCTTTTTTTTTTTGGTGTAGTAGTTGTTCTCTGTGTGTGTGTGTGGTGAGTTGTCACACGGTGAGGATATCCTCATGTGTGCATGAGCTGTTGTTGGTCACCGGGCATTGGAGAAAGACAAAAATAATTAATGAAATGGAGCATGGAGTTTTTTTATAAAAAAAAGGAAAAAGAAAAATTGTGTTGCAATTTTGCAAGGTGTTTATTTACACCTTGAGCATGTCAGTTTAGCGAAAGATTGACATTTTTTAACGAAAAGATTGACATTTTTCGTTTTGTGATGAGAATGTGATACTGCTTCTACTGTTTCGTGGAAAATGAAAATGAAAAAAAAAACAAACGGAGATCAACTTTGGCCCCTTGACATTTTTTAACGAAAAGATTGTAGTCAAGAGACAAATCCAAAAGCAATTCTTATATTTCATAATTTGCCAAGTGTTTGTTATACTTATTAAATATACGTTCACGGGTGTATAGTTTAATTTAAAGTTTACAAAATACATTGTTTGTGATTTCATCTAACAAAATAGGCTTAAACTTGGTCACTACTCCAGGTACTACATATTTTATTATTTATATGTAGTGGCCCTCAAATTTTAAGAAATGTATAGATGTATAGATTTTCGCAAACAAAATAACAGCTCCGCTGCTCCTGATGGAAATCGGAAACCTCAATCAAGGCAGTCCCAGTGCAGCCGTGCATGACTGTTCTCTAGGCTTGGAACGGACCCACAAGGCAGCTGGGGCAATCATGATGACAGGTGGGGCTGGGGTCTTTTATGTGGGTCCATGTGCTGCATCTGAGTGGGTCCATGTGCTGACACGTGGGGCCCGTCCAATTCCTTCCTTGGATACTTTGGAGTCTGGAGTGGCACTTAAGTACACTATTTAGCCAACAATTTTCTTTATTTGATTGACATCATGTTGACAAGGTAGTACCACAGCACTAACAGAATGTCAAGCTTATAAGGAGGAGGAAACATGAACCTTATTAACCCCTTTTTCCCCTTCAATCTGTGATGAGTGCCCAGAGAGACATAATCATGATGCTCTTCAAATTAACCAAAATGATGGCTGAAAAAACAAGTAGGAGCATGGGTGAGAATATTGATAAGGTTAAACTTTACTGTGGCCCTCTAATTAATTCCGATTAATGTCATGTTGGCAGGCAACAAATCCTGCATTTATTGATTTGGAGGAGGGGAGCAGGAAAGGCTATGTGTGTGCACATATCCAGCTAGGCGTGCATGACAACTGCAACAGATCACACGGTGGGAGGTGAGCAGAGTAGGTGGGTTATAATGGTTGCCAAGAATGTTCTCCTTGATTAGGGCAGGACATGCTGTAGGTACACCCAGATAACAGCCTTGCAAACAAGACTCGCCATTTTTGTTTTTGTTTTTTCTGTAGTAGACAATAGATGCAAGAGCAATATATTGCCAGTACTCATCATGAGCACATTGTGTGTTATAGAAACTATTTTCGTGAAATTTAAATGAATTTTTAACTGAGGTGAGCAGGGTGGATTAATTACGGTCCCACGAATGGTAGAACCGTAGAATAATTTTACTTAGCGTGGCATATATATATGGCTAAAAAAAAGGAAATAGCGTTGGCATATTTCTTATTTCAAAAACTTGTGGCGATGTGTTTTAAAATTAAAACCGGTGAATTGCAGTAGCGCCGTAGCCAGGATAATGAGCGAACCAAGCGGTTTGGATGTTGAGCAAACTTTTTCTCGAATCTTGTGCGGGCGAGGTACGTTAGCTCTTACTAGCTCAAGCGAGCCAAATCGGCTCGCACGACCTGACAAGCTCCTCGTACCTAGCTCTGGCGAGACGAGCTCGCCTGGAAACAAGCATGTCCCAAGTCATTTGTAATGTCAGCATTTGTATTTCGTTCATTATTTATGATTTTGAGCTCACCTAAAACCAAGCACATCCTAAGTCATTTGCAATGGCAACATTTCTATTTCGTTCATTACTTATGATTTTTTGCTCACCTGGAACCAATGCAACCACACCCCAAGTCACTTGCAATGGCAACATTTGAGGACACCTATTGTCTTGCACAACCACTATCCGTACGTTCGTCCTCAGCATTTGGATTGGCAGCTTGCAAACCCATGCTTATTTGTCCTCAGCATGCATGGCCATTTTGTGAAAGAAAAAAAAATAATACTCTGGCTACAAGGATTTTAAATCAGGGTGTGGGAATAATAAACTAGCTGTGGAAGTTCATGAGCGCTGCATGGTTGCCTAGTTTGTGGAAGTTACGTACTTTTGGATTGGAGGCTATTTAATGTCCTATATATGTTCATAATATCATTCATGATATAATGGCAGCCCCAACTTGAAAGTTTTTATGCATGCCATCTCATCAACATTATATCTCGTAGGTAGTTGTTGCCCAGGTGACTTTGCTCACCGCTGCCGCCGCAGTCTAGGGCCCTCTCTATTTTCCTCTGCAGTGAATATGCCACCGACAAGAAGGAGAAAGAGGACACATCTCTTTTATATCAGTTTTTTTAATCTAGTTTGTTTAGGGTTTAGATGATTTTTGGTAGGGATATTGTTTTTTGCGATGACTTTGATTCGTTATAGACGTTGATTTCATCGGCAAATGATCAATTATGGGCATTATCCGAGGGGTGCTCCTAGGCACGCTCCATGAGGGGGTTAGTAACTCTGCTGAGAGGAAAGCAAGGATACATGACGAATCAAAGATTTGTGTGATAAATCTGCCACCTATGTTGTACTGGTGATGCAATTATCGCTGTTCTTTCATCATTTTCAGATGTATTTTAGGGTTACCTGAGAACGTTGGATCTTTACGGTATGTCCAACATTTTGAGGTTAAAGGTTAGATTCAGTATAACGACTGTACTTTAATTTCGACGTTCAACGAGGCCATATGGTGTGCATCGAGGATAAGATCCGTCCCCTATGAAGAATATTTGGTCAAAGCAGGGATATCCCCTTTCTTCGTCTGTCCGTCACGCTGCAGCAGTAGGCAGTAGCAGCTGCAGCAACGTGTTTTGGAGCCGAACATCTCCAAATTAAAGAAGTGGAAGAGGACGGAAAAAGAAAGGGGAAAAAGAAAAGGAAAAGGAAAAAGAGTATTATATATGGTCATGTTTTCATCGACTATAAGAAAATGTTTTAGCAAACGTTAGTAGAACAGCTTTTGCTTCGTCACTAAAATTATTTATAGTGCCCAAAGATGAAACAAGTTACTTCGCCGGCGGCGGTGAAGTAGAGCTAGCTGTGGCCCTTAATGGGAACTGATAACCACGGAGCTGTGTCGAGAATTTGAGAGGCGGAGAAGACAGCGGTGTGCTGTGCGTGCGAGCAATTCCAGGCTATTACTACTCCGTAGTAAGTAGCTAGCAGCAAGCCAGCAACGGCCAACGGGGCATGATTGACCGGCCCAGGGGGACCGGCCGGACGACCCGCGTGCCCGGACCTGGACCCGACACGCCTGTCGACGCAGTGCTCTGCTCCCACCGTGGCCGTCGCGTCACCGAAGCCCTGGGCCGTGGGGGACGATAGCTGTGCGTTCCAGGCTCGTGCCGACGCGTGTCCGCCGGCTCCGACGTGGCCGGGCTCCGGTTCACAACCTCGGACGGGCCCGGTGGCCGGCTCGGCTCGGCTTTGCCGGCCACTAGCTAGGCAGAGGCAGTGCGCGTACGAGTCTTCCGCCGTATTCTATTCGTGTGAGCGATCTCAACGGGTTTCAAATAAAGCATGCAGCCAATGCAAGCTGGCCCAGTGTTCGGCTGGCTGGACAGCTCGGCTGGGGCTGGGGCGCGCACTCATACGGGCACTGTTTACATGAACAGTGTTTTTAGCCGGGAACTCCGTTCACTGGTACGAAACTTGGCTGAAACTGCCTGAAAAATACTGTTCCGGCTGAATTGTTGTGAGAGAAAAATATTGTTCCTGTTAAAAAAGAAGCCGAACAAGCCATTTTTAAGACAAGTGAACGAGGCATTTTTCAGTCCTGCCAAACACTCCCCGGAGGAATGGAGGTTTCGTTCCGACCTCCGGCTGCCGCGCTCGCCGCCGGTGCCGACGACAACGACGGCGGCCGCGGCCGCATGCATGCATGGTCTGAATCGTCTGATGGATCCACCCGGTGCGGCTTGGGTTTTTTTTTTTTTTTTTTTGAGGGGAGACCCGGTGCGCTAGGTGTAGCTGCTGGTGCCGGAGGCAGCGAGAGACGAATCTGCGTGCATGTGCCTGCTGCCAACGCATGCATGGCGCAAACAAACGTCTCTGCATGAACGTCTCCCGATGCGACGACAGTCCATCCTAGCTACGGCGTACGTTCGCGCTCGCAGCTAGCATCACCAGCCTAGCTATACCTATCTAGAAACACAAAGGATCGGAGTACACACTACACGCGCACATGGATGCAGTTTGAAAACCAGAGGGGGGCCGGGGAAGCGATCGTCTTTTTCAGAGGGGGTCCGGGGAAGCGATCGTCGTTTTCAGCTCGTTTTGTCAGCTGAACAGTGTTTTCCTCTCGTACCAAATTATTTAGAACAGTATTTCAACTTATTTTTTAAGCGAAATGAACGGGCCTACGCGCCCACCATGTTGCATGCATTGCCGGCCTCGTGTTAATATGTTATTATATAGCATTAAGTTCACTTTTGACCCTTCAACTATTGTCTTAGTCTAATTTTAACCCTCAACTATAAAAACGGCTAGTACCGGTACCCTAACTGTCAAAACCGTTCACTTTTAGCACCTGGACAGGGACAAGGCTGTTTTGACCGACGTTGAGCGGTTTTGACCACGCCACGCAGGCATTGACCGCCACGTAGGACGCTGGCCTACATCTCAGTGACATGTGTGGCCCGCACGTCACCCACTCATTCCCTCCCCTCCTTCCTCTATCTCCAGCAGCATTCAGCGGCAGCGTCATCTCCATCCCCGGCGTCGGCCGCTCGCCCGAGGCCACATCGTCGACCGCCCCTCCACAGGCCTCGACCACGGATAGCTGACCCGCCCACCCGATTCCGCCCCACTGCTTGGCGTCCGTCCCAACACGAGGAGCCAGCACGGGCAACCTCTTGCACCACGACCCTACGCGACCTCCACGCCCCACCGGTGGTCTCCACGCCCGCGGTTGCGGCTCCGCACCTCGCGGTCGGGCGACCCCTGTGAAGACCTCCACGCCTGTGGCTAGCTGCCCCCGGCGGAGGCGCCCGCGGCCTGTGTCCCTGTGCAGCTTCGTGCCCGTAGCCTGTTCCCGTGGTCTATTGCAGAACCGGCTTGGCGGAACCGGCGAGCTCGACTGCGGCGCAGGGAGGCGACATATGCATGCTGCCGTGCTGCTCGGAGGCCGATGACGAGGACAAGTCAGCCATGGCGTTCTCCTCCAGCTACTCGTCATTCCACTCGGATGACTTCGTGTCCCTATCGCCCAAGGCGCCACCTCCACCGAAGCAGCGCAGCAAGAAGTGTCGCACGGCGGTCTCCCGGCTGCGCACAGCGCTTGCCACGGCCATCGCCGCTAGGTGCGACTTTTCCCGCGCGCAAGCCTGTCGGATCAGCCACCGCCACACCTTGATCTGCCCTCGCCAGAGGTGGACGGGGCAGATTCGCCCTCACCGTCGTGCCTCCTGATCCGCCACCGTCGCGCCTCAATCCGCCGCGCCACGCCTCGATCCGCCCCTTGCCAGAGGTGGATGGGGCGGGTCTACCCTCGCCACATGCCGCGCCTTGATCCGCCCTCACCGGAGGTGGACAGGGCAGATCCGTGCTCACCGTTGTGCCTCGATCCGCCATGGTCGTGCCCCGATCCACCGCCGCCACGCCTCGATCCGCCGCGTGGGGGCCATCGGAGAGGGCCTTGCGCAAGAGGAGAGAGAGAGCCACTACACCATGACACACTTTTCCCCACTATTATCTGTTGGTAAAGGGTTAGTATCGTAGACACTTTATCTGTTGGCAAAAGAACGGTCTGTTGGTGTCATCTCATCTATCGGCAATCATATAGTAAGACTACAAATTATTTGTTGGCGTTTCTCTAATGACTGATAAACTGTCGGCCAAACTCAGTAGACAGACTACCTATCGGCGTAGCCATAGCCTAGCTACTGGTCATCTGTCGGCCAAGGGTATGAGTACGAGTCCAGCCTGCACCCAGAGCACATGGCGCCATGACACGGAGCAGAAAAAATGCTTCTCGCTGAAACAAGGAGACGCAGGAAGGAAAATATTGGCCTAGCGCGCGCGGTCTTTGCAAAGGGCATCGATGAAAATTTGACTCCGTGCCACACCTTCCCAAGTTCCACCTAAATAAATAAATACAAATAAAAAGAAAAGAAAAAGAATCACTAATCAGACGCTCAACGTCGCCGCCTGTTCGTCGTAGCAGCCATCCCGCGGCCACGCATGCGTTCCCCAGACTCGCTCGCACATCCCCGATGTCGAGCCCCAGCCGCCACCCATGCAAGCTCAGCGTCGAGCCCCGCTGCATCGCCACCCACCGAGCTCCGCACGCCTCGCGCCACTGGCTTCCAATCGCGTGCTCCTGCCCTCCGCCTTTGCCGTCCTGCCCCGGTCGCTGCCAGTGCACTCCGTCGACGCCCGACACGGATCCCCCATCACCTGCAGTTCTGCGTCGATGCAAGATGTGGCACATCGGTTGCAGCTCCGGATCTGCGCGCAGGATTTGTTAGGGTTTGGAGTTCCAGCGGCTGGCACCAAATCCTCCCGCCACTGCTCGTGCGCTGGGCTCCACTCCGAGTGCTCTCCTTTGTTCCAGGTAAGAGGCCCCCTGCTCCTAAAGGCTGCACTCTCCTCGATTCAGCCCCTTTCACCCGATTCTAGGATTTACAATATCACTGGATCTGAACAGATCCCTCTTTGTAAGGAGGAATATATGTCATAGAGGATCCTGCTACTGCCTGTGCTCTCGAGAAAGCTGATAATGCACATGGAAAAAACAGAAAATTTAACAAATGGCTTCACTGTAAGTGCCCTTAGCCTTTGTTTTTCTTGCCCAATGATTTTGGATTTGACTTCTATCCATCAGCATAACCTAAAATTCTAATCAAACTAGAGATTTTATAAAATATAGTTTCCAAATTTCTATCAGCATGGAAGGGGGCTCTTTTCAGCATTGTTTCTGAAAATACTTTGCAGACATTGTCTAAGTAGCATACCATTGTTTCCCTTGTACTGCAGTGGGTCAGAGAAACTGGTAGACATGAAAAGCTATGTGAAAAGCTTCTTAAGCAAAAGAAAGGACATAAACTTCCAACATTTATACCACCAAAGGTATTCAATTTTCGTCTCTGTTTTCAGTTCAAGTGGAATGTCTAGGTTCACTAAGAAATTACTGCCTTTATTCCTGTTTGTCTCAGCAGTATGATTTGAACTCTATGAAAGAGATGATAAGGAAAAAAACCATGGTTGCTGCTAGGTACTATAAGCCATAGTCTTCATGTCTGCAACAAAACAGGTAATGGCCATAGTCATGTCCGCAATAAAACAACTAATGCTTATCCATGTCTATTTATTTTTTTATAGATGCTGATCTCAAATAATTTCAGCCATACGTGGAGTAGATAAACTTTGTGTAATAATATGTTAAGGCCATTAAGGCTAATGGTCGCTGCTACACTTTTCATGTGTGAAGCATGTTCTGAAATGTACTATCTTAATTTATCTTATATCTTTCCATTTTAAGTTAATGCTAGATGGAAATCAGGTGTGGGTGGTCATTGCTATGGCTGTCAATGAGTAAAGATCTCAGGGAAAAAACATCTGAGCAGCTTCAGAAATTTACCACTAGGATTTTTTATATATGTTAGCTTCCTTTAGAAAACAATCTTTAGCCATTATTTTTTAAATCATTGGTTTGGCTGTGGCTGTTTGACATGATTCTGTCTACTGTTCCATGAACTCGAGTCTCAGTAGTTTTGCCAGTGAAAGCTACTTGTATTATCTCTATACAGGTTCTTGTTTTATCTCTGGACAGGTTCTGAAATGTAGTATCTTAATTTATCCTCCTGGTGAAAGTTACATTCTTGAGCCTGCTGATGTGTATTGTGATGTTTTCGACTAATCCTGATAGCAGTTTTAGTGTGCATTCCATCATGGAAGTGATATTGTCATCAATGACTCCACTGCTATTTTCTAGTCCTAATTAGTTCATAGATCACATTGTAGCAAAAGACAAATAGTAGGAAAAAATTGTAGGTTTGAGAAGCTCATATTATATATGCCATATCTAGAGATGTGTTACATTGTGGTATGCTGTTCACAATAAAATTGTCTTTGCCTATGACTTTTAGTTATTTATTCTTTCTTTTCTTCCAGAAGTGCGGCTATGGCTTAGCTCCTCAGAGTGTTTAGTTGATGGTTATGTGGTGCCACTAAGAAAGTTAGCTCATGCTAAAATGGTACCACTCTGCCTTTCGCTAATGGCTGCAAAATATTGGAGTTACTAATGGGTGGGAATTAGCCAATGAGATGTTTGGATGACCCTTTGCACTGTCAGATTTGATGTGTGCCACTCAGTCACTGTAGATCATTGTCTATGCATGCATTCTCAGGTTTGGGTGTTAGGATGATTCATATCTGCAACCAGCTATTCAGTGCAATTGAAAGTTCTTTTGTTTTTCCAATTAACCATTGGCAACCAGGCTTTACAAATCGAAAGATGCAAATTGATTCATTGTGAAGTTGTTAGATATTGTTGGCTCATAGTAGCCCTTTTTTGGTACACTTGGAACAGATTCTCATGGGTTTGGAATTTTTAATTTTAGGAACAATTGAAGGAGAAACACATGATGTTGTTGATCTATATAAAATTTCAGTAAAGAGACCAAATGTTCTATAAAATTTTTTCAGTGTTTCAAGATCAACAATGAGTTAAGAACTTTGATTTTATCATTACTTGGATCTATCTTATGTTTCCACTGAGCAATCTAATAAGTGCTAACTGAGTGCGAAAATGACATATTCCTGCTCTTTCTTATTACCTATGTGGCCTTTGTGAAAATTTGTAGCAGAAACTATATGGCCCTTGTTAATTTATGTACAAATTTTAATGATAAACTGGGACATATATGTACGAAACATACTATCACCGTTATCTTTTTTCTGCCTTCTAGATTTCCGGTTATGTTATTTAACTTTAGAGTTTTGGTTAATGCTGTAAGACAGTACGTGTTGTATACCATACCATCTTGCCTCTGAGATCGGCAGGATTCTGATTATTTCAAATGCCCGAATATGACCACGAAGTTGATAGGTTAGCTATAAATAAATGCAACACTAATGACAATTGTTTTAAGTATCCAAAATCATGTATGTTATGTAGTGTTTAAGATTACTAATGGTGTTCATTTATGTCATTATGAGATATGCAACCTGATTTGATTTGTCCCAGTTAATAATACTGTCGGTGTTTCGGAACCGGGGGTCCCTCAACCAACGAGTGAATTTGTGCTGCGTGCCCCTAATCCCGGATGGTGATGCAAAGAGACACAAGGTTTATACTGGTTCGGGCAATCGAGGCCCTACGTCCAGTCTGAGAGATCGATCTTGTATTCCTTGCACCGGAGTGCTCGTGTAGGGGGTTACAAGCTAGGTGAGAGAGGGGGTTAGCCCCAGGTCTCGGCGAGGGTGGTGCGGGCTGTTTGAGACGTTGTTCTCAAACAGCGTAGAAGTGTGTAGTTCTATCGGTGTGTTCGTCTTTTCGGCCCGTTCCTCCTCTTTTTACAAATGGCACCGGCTACCTCCTTTTATAGCCACAAGGAGGAAGCCAGAAGTACATGGCAAGTTTACTATTTGCTGACGTGTTCTGCTCCCCGGAGCAGCGCGGCGTCGTGGGAGTTCCCGTCGGTGTCTAGTCGGTATGGCCTCCAGGCTGGCGACCTGCTGCGCTCCTGTACATTTGTTGACTTGGTGAAGTGCCGAGGCCTGGGGACTCCTGTGGTCGGTTGTGCCGAGGCCGAGACCCGCTGTGCCGAGGCCGAGACCCGCTGTGCCGAGGCCTAGACCCGCTGTGCCGAGGCCTCCTGTGCTGAGGCCGAGACCCGCTGTGCCGAGGCCTGCTGTGCCGAGGCCTTTGCAGACGGCAATGTGGGGTCTTGGCGGCCATCGTCGTAGTTGATTTAGGCGGAACAGCGCGGAACGTGCGTCTACAGGATACGGTACCCTGTATTGTCAGCAAGGGATGGTAAAAAGGTGATTTGACCGTTGTCCCGTCGCTCCTGTCGCGGTACACTGCTGATCGTGGCTTACGTAGTGGGTGCAGCTGGGCGCATTGATTGGATGCGACAGCCTGCTAGAGCGACTTTTGAGGTGGAGGCGACGAGGTTGCGGGACGAGCCCAGCCTCGGACGAGGCGGAGCATGGCCAGCTCACCTGAGGCCCTACCGGGAGTCTCGGGCGAGGCGGAACTCGGTCAGTTCGCTGGTCCCGAGGTCACAGGAACCCAGTTCTGACTCCCCACGTCGCGTTCGTCCTTGGTGCAGGAGTTTAGGCAGCACAGTAGCCGGTAACCCCTGCACAGTCCCATCGTGGATGGCAGGGTGCTGACGTGCTGGTCTGTTACTTCGCCGTACTGTGCCGTCGTGGGGCTTCAGTATGGCGTGATGCAGGACATGGCGGGCGACGTGCTGGTCACCGTGTAATGACGTCGTAGGGAACAGCGGCTCTGCAGATGCCGAGGCCGAGTCATCGCGGGGGGCTCGATGGTCATGAACCCTCAGGCTGCCGAGCCCGTGAGGCAAATTGTCGAGGCCTTGGGGGAGTTATTGGCCCTGGGTGCTGATTTCGAGGCCACCGTAGCCTAGACGCGGCTCCCCATACCGCGTTGTCCTTGGTGCAGGAGTTGGCAGCACAGTGAGGCATGGGCGTTAACCTATGTGCACAGTGGTTAGTACAGTGGCGGGTAACCCCTGCCCAGTCCTGCCTTCTGTCCCATCGGCCATTCTGCTGTACTGTGCCGGGCACGTGGCTGTTGTCAGGGGCAGCAGTTGGCTGAGTTGACGCGACACGACGTTTTGCCAGAGGAACGGGAGAAGGAAGAGGTAGCGGAGTGCTGCCGAGCCCGCCACGCGCGAGACGGAGGGTCGGTGGCCCGGCCGAGGCTTTTTGGCGGGGGATCGGCCGGGACCCGTGGTGAGGGAGCCTCGGGCGAATCGGAGAATCGGCCGAGGCTCGCGGTGACGGGCCTCGGGCGAGTCGGAGAATCGGCCGAGGCCAGCAGCGTTTTGGCTGGTACCGATCTTTACGAAGTCTAAGCAATCGTTTTTTGGGTCTTGCTTAGGGTACCCCTTCTCACGGTATCCGACAGTAGCCCCCGAGCCTTGGGGGGAGTGGAGGCGCTCCCCCTGAGGTTCTGACGAGAATTGACTCTCGATAGTTCCTGTCGGGATGGTGTTTTTGCTTTCGAGGCTTCGGTGGGTGCGCGCGAGCGCACCCGCCGGGTGTAGCCCCCGAGGCCCTGGAGGAGTGATTTCACTTCTTCAGGGGCTTTTTTCTTTTTCGAGTGAGGCGTTTTCATCGTGTTTGCCGGGCCCGTGGGTGCGAGTTTGGATCGCAGGGCCTCGACGACGCTGCGGGAAGAGCCCCTTAGCCTCCGCCTGGACCGAGAGGGCCGTCAGGGGTCCACCCGGCTTTTTGTACGACCCTCGCGCTTCCTTTTCGCTCGGAAGGAGGTTTTGTATTGCCGAGCCCCCTCGTGTGCGAGCCCAAGTCGCTGGGCCTCGGCAATGTTTTGCAGGAAGAGTCCCTTAGCCTCTGCGCGGAGCAAGAGGGCCGTCAGGGATTCTCCTGACTTTTTGTTCGACCCTCGCGCTTCCTTTTCGCTCGGAAGGAGGGGTGGAAGATGCCACGCTACCCTCGGTGGGCGCGAGCGACGGCATTTCCGGTGAGCTGTTATCGGGTAAGTCCGAGTGGAGGCCCGTACCCCGTTCGCTGGGGGTCGGCTAGCGGTCCGGAGACGCGCTCCAAGAGTACCGGAGGGTTTCTCTAGTGGGTGCCGAGGCCGTTCGCTGGGCCTCGGTGGCTCGGTGCCTCCCTACGGTGGGATCCCATTCAGAGACCTCCCCGCCGGTCTCGGACACGACACAGGGCGTCCCAAGCGTTTCGCTCGCTTGGGCCTCGGCCTCGTATAGGCTCGCCCGTAGTCGTCCCTGACTCTTTTGCCCTGGGGCGGCTGTCGAAACCCCTGGGGGCCCAGCCTTCGAACCCCTGGACCGTAACGGGCTTGGTTCGCTTGTCTTTATCTCGGGTGCAGGAAGAGCCCCTGGGCCTCCGCACGGAGCGAGAGGGCGGTCAGGGGTCCTCCCGACTTCTTTGCCCGTCCCCCGCCCGTCCTTTTCGCTCGGACGGGGGGGCTGTTTGCCGAGCCCACTCGTGTGCGAGCCTGAGCCGCTGGGTCTCGGCAAAGTTGCAGGAGGAGCCCCCGAGTCTCTCGCACGGAGCGAGAGAGCGGTCAGAGGTCCCCTGGCTTTTGGTTCGCCCCTCGCGCGTGAGGGTCTGACTGCCGAGCCCCCCTCGGGTGCGAGCCTAGGTCGCGGGGTCTCGGCGTCTTTTGCAGAAGGAGCTCCCTAGCCTCTGCACGGAGCAAGAGGGCCGTCAGGAGCTCTTCCGGCTTTTTGAACGACCCTCGCGCTTCCTTTTCGCTCGGAAGGAGGGTTTGTTTTGCCGAGACCCCTCGTGTGCGAGCTCAAGTCGCTGGGCCTCGGCAATGTTTTGCAGGAAGGGTCCCTTAGCCTCTGCACGGAGCAAGAGGACCGTCAGGGATTCTCCTGACTTCTTATTCGACCCTCGCGCTTCCTTTTCGCTCGGAAGGAGGGGTGGAATGTGCCACGCTACCCTCGGTGGGCGCGAGCGACGGCACTTCCGGTGAGCTGTTATCGGGTAAGTCCGAGTGGAGGCCCGTACCCCATTCGCTGGGGGTCGGCTAGCGGTCCGGAGACGCGCTCCAAGAGTACCGGAGGGTTTCTCTAGTGGGTGCCGAGGCCATTCGCTGGGCCTCGGTGGCTCGGTGCCTCCCTACGGTGGGATCCCATTCGGAGACCATCCTACCGGTCTCGGACACAACACAGGGCGTCCCAAGCGTTTCGCTTGCTTGGGCCTCGGCCTCGTGTAGGCTCGCCCATAGTTGCCCCTGACTCTGTTGCCCTGGGGCGGCTGTCGAAACCCCTAAGGGCCCAGCCTTCGAACCCCTGGACCGTAACGGGCTCGGTGCCCAGTTCCTTTGCCTGGAAGGAATCGGGGGGTTATTTCTCTCCCTACGGCTAATTAATGGCAGGCGCGTCTTTTGAGGCGGCTTTTTCGGGGAGGCGAAACGGCGCCTGCTGCTGCTGCGGTTGGACGCGATGTGGCGTCAGCCGACGGGACGTACCCGCACGCGCGATTTAACGAGGAGTGCGTGGGCGGTAAGACCGGATCTGGATAACCGCGCCGGATTTTCTGGGGGAAACTTCCCCGATTTCGTCGCCCGGCGGTTTCGACTCGTCCCTGCATAAATACGCAAACAGCCTCGCCCTCTCCCTCCTTACCTTTTCCGCGTTCGCTCTCGCTGCCTCCGTGCCGTTGCTGAGAGCATAGAGCGCCGGGGAAGAGGAGGGCGAGGGCGAGAGATCGAAAGAGAGAGGGAGAGAGATTACCGCCGTAGCAGCGTCGTCCGCCGCGCAATGGCTGGTGGTCCCGTCATCCTCCCGGCGGATCCCTGGGAGCGGTCCGACGTCACCGAGGAGAAGCTGCAGTCGCTCGTGGAGGCCGGTCTTCTTCGCCCGATCACCGACCCTGACGAGCCGGAGTGGATTGCTCCGGGGAACGAGTCGGAGCCGAGGCCGCGCGACGGCTACGTGGTGAGCTTCGTCGTCTTCCACGAGCGAGGCCTCGGGTCGCCGGTGGATAGCTTCATGCGGGTGCTCCCGCACTACTATGGCGTGGAGCTGCACAATTTCAGCCCCAACTCCATCGCGCAGGCGGCCATCTTCGTCGCCGTCTGCGAGGGGTACCTGGGGATCGCTCCTCACTGGGAGTTGTGGCTTCATTTGTTCCGAGCGACGTTCACCACCAAGCCGGGGGGAACGAGGGGGGCTCGGAAGGCGCAGAGGGCCGGCGGCTGCACCCTTCACGTGCGCCAGGACCGGCAGTCCCTCTACATCCCGGCCCAGCTGTCAACGTCCAACCGTCGTTGGTATGACGGCTGGTTCTACCTCCGCAACGACGGCGGAGGACTTCCCCCCTATACCGGGCGGGTTGTAGAGAGTCAACCAGAGAAATGGGGGTACGGCGTCATCAAGGCCGATCAGCCTAGGCTGGAACCGCTCTTGAGGGCCTTGGGGAAGCTGCGTGACCACGGCCTTTCGGCGGCCGTGGTCGTGGCGGCTTTTCACCGCCGGAGGGTGTTGCCGCTGATGGCCCGGCGGCGGCGGCTGTTCGAGATGACGCCGAGCGAGCCGATCGCCGGTATCAAGATGTCCGCCTTCGCCCTTACCGACGACGAGACCCTGCGTCGGGTGAGGGAAGCGGTGGACGGGAAGCCGAAGATCGACGATTTGATGCCGTTCCCGATGCGCCCGTCGCGGGGGTATGTCTCGCTGGTAAGTTGGATGTTGTCGAGGCTTTCGCCTTTTTTGGTCTGTTGTCTTACTTCGTCGTTCCCACAGGGGATAAGAGACGTGCGAAACTCCCCGCCGCCCATTCCCGAGGACGTCCGGCGGCGAGCCGCGAACAGGGCGCGCGCCGAGGAGGAGAAGAAGAAGAAAGATGCCAAGGAGGCGAAGCGCACGAAGAAGCTCCTCGCGCGCGAAAAGCTGGACGCCCGTCGCAGGCGTCTGAAGCTCGACGGTCTCCCGTTGGAACCGTCTCCCTCGTCGTCGGTGTCGGATTCTTCGAGCGACGGCGGCGGGCGCGAGGTGGGGACGGCCTGCCTGGGACACCTCCCCGACATCAGGGAGATGGTACCCGGGGCGCCGGCAAGGAGCCTGACGCCCCTAGGAGGAGGAGGAGGTGTCCCGGGGCCAGTGGTGGCCCGTCCTGGCGCCGAGGCCGACACACCCGAGGCGCGGGTGTTGGAGGAGCGTGCCGTCGGCCCGATGGGTTCGACGGTGGAGGTGGAGCAGGTGACGGTGGGGGCGACCCCATTATCTCCGCGAAGGGTCGAGGAGGTGCCGGGGTCCGACGGAGGCCAGCTGGTACTGGTGGACACCGAGGCCGCGCTGCTGCCACCACCGCTGCCGTTGCAGAGGAGGCAGGCGGTGTCGAAGCGGCTGCATCCCCGTTCGCGGTAAGCGTCTTCTCTGGTGGAGTCCGTAGTACTTCTTGTTTGCCCCTTGGTTGCATGCTGACCTTGGGAGTGTCTTTTCTTCCAGCCAGACGCTTCTGGTGGAAGATCCTCCCTTGGCGCCCCGTAAGGCGCTCAAGGTGAACGTTAGCTCCTCCGCCCATCAGGCAGCGGAGGCGCAGGCTGGCGTGCGACGCGGCGCGGCGTCGGGCGAGGCCGTTTCGGAGGGGGCGGCCGCCCAGGAAAAGGGGGCCGAGGCGGCCGCGGAGCGAGTGGAGGAGGAGGAGGCAATGCCTCGCGATGTTGTGGGTCTTGGGGCGAAGGAGGCTGGGGCGTCTGCTATTGCCGAGGCCATTGAGGGTGAGGCCGGAGCCCCCAAGACCTCGGACGTCAGGGCGGTGGACGCCGGGGCCATCGAGGTAGGGATGGCGGAGGCCGGAGCCCCCGGGTCCATCGAGACCGAGGCGATGGAGGTGGAGACGGGGCAAATTTTGGCGCCGCCCCTGGTTCAGACAATCTCGCCTGACGATTCTTCCCGAGGGAAGGAGGCGGCGGACGTCGAGGCGGCTGGTACCGCGGAGCAGCCAGTCCCAGATCCCGCCGAGGGGAGTTCGGCTCTTGTCCGGCTACGGCCCGAGCCTCGTGGGTGGAACTTCCCGCGTGTTTTCTGGCGGAACCGGGCTGACCCCGAGGGGGAGCCCGTGTTCGCCCTTGAAGATACCGCAGAGGGGGGGCATTGGGGCACCCTCGAGCAGTACCGCCAACTGGCAGTGCGGTCGCTGCAGACAGCGATGACTATTATGGGTCAGGACTTGCCCGGTGTTACGCGGGTAAGTACTTTCCTCTCTCGTGCCGCGTTGTTTTCTCTCCGAGCCCCCTCGCAGTTTTTGACGTGCGTTTTTTGTTTTGCCTCCTTAGGAGCTCGAGACCCGATCCCTTGGGAAATCGGTGTTCCTGCGAAATGAGAGGGATATCTGGGACCAGCTCCGGCACCAAAAGGACCTGCTTGCCGATGCCCAGGGGCTATTGTCGGCGCGGAGTGCGGAAGTGGAGGACCTCCGCCTTCGTTGTGCTGACATTCAGGCCGAGTTGGCCGCGGCTAAGGACCAGTCCGCCCCTCTGGTGGCCAAGATCAAGGAACTGGAGGAGGAGCGAGACTCCTTCAGGCTTCGGGCCCAGGAAGCGACGGCCTCTGCTAAGGAAACAGCCGGGCAGCTGGGTGCGGAGCAGAGCGAGCATCAGGCGACGAAAGTCGCCTTGGCAGAGGCTACCAAGGCGGCCGAGGCCTCTCGGGTCGAGGTCTCAGCCTGGAAGAGCAAGGCCGAGGGTAAGTTCCGCTGAACCATGTTCCTCGCTCCATTTGCTCTGGTTCGCGTTTGACTCCTGACCCCTCGTCGCGACGTAGATCTGGAGAAAGAGGCCTCCCAGGCGGCTGAGGCCTCCGTCGCAGCGCAAGCAGCGCTGGATGTCGAGGTTCGGGAGCACGAGGCGCTGCGCAGCGCTGTCCGGACCGCCTGCGAGGCTCTGGACGTCGAGGAGGTCCAATCAGCTAGCTCCCTTGGGAGCCGCCTGATTGCGTTGAGCGGCTACGTCCGCGAGAGACTCCGAGGGGCGTTGCACACGGGTGTCAAGCGCGCCCTGGCCGTCGTCTCCTCGCACTACGCCATCAACCTCGAGGCCGTCAGCGACGGCTATGTGTTGCCAGAAGATGACGAGGAGGCTGATGCAGAGGTCGTGAGGCTGTTGGAGGCGGCCGAGGCGCCTGGCACTGCGTTGGCCAAGCTGTTCGAAGAAGAGGTGGTCCCTCCCGCACCAGCCGCCGATCCTTGAGCTTTGACCTGGGCCAAAAAGGGGCCATGTAACTGGATTGAGTTAGTTGCCGAATCGTGACGTTTTTTTGTGGCCGTCGAGGCCTTTAAAGTATTTGCGTATGTGCGTCTTTTAATCGTTTTCTGTTCTACTTCCGAGCCTGTGCCCTCTGTCTCGATCTTGGGAACCCGCAAAGAAAACCCTCGGGACCTAAGCCGTCCTTCGGCGAAGGGTGGTGAGGGAGCTGCCGTAGCCCAGAGGCGTAGGCCGTTCTCACGTCTCGACCGGCCCTTTGGCCTCCAGACAAACTTTTGGTCTTTGGGTTTCTTGTGAAGGTCCCGTCTGAGCGCGAGAGAGTTTTGGCGTAGAAATTTTTTGAAAGACCATTAACAAATGGTGTTCGGGACTTAGGGGGTTCCCCCTTCTAGCCCCCGAGGGAGGCCCGGCTTTGCAGAGGCAGAGCCGAGTCTCCCTTATTGCGCTATTGTGACGTCGAGCCCCTATTGATAGACAAGCTCTCTGTACAGAATTTCCTCGGCGCCAACGCTGTCCTTTGGGTGAAAAGGTGGTGAGGGAGTTGCCGTAGCCCAGAGGCGTAGGCCGTTCTCACGGCTCAGCCGGCCTTTTCACCTTTGAGACGATCGTACGGTCCTTGGGTTCTATACAATCGGCTTGTCTATAAGGGGGGGGGTCTCGAAAAATTATAACAACTAAGAACGCTTCTTTATTGCATTTCGAGAAACAATGTAAACAACGTTTGGAATTTTAAGGGTAGAAACGACGTAGCTGTTCTATGTTCCAAGCGTTGGTGAAGATTTCACCCTTCTCGTTGGCTAACTTGTAGGTCCCGGGCTTCAGCACTTGAGCGACGATGTACGGCCCTTCCCAGGGTGGGGTCAGCTTGTGGCGGCCCTTGTTGCTCTGCCTCAGTCTCAGCACCAGGTCGCCCACCTTTAGGTCTCGGCTTCGGACGCGCCGGGCTTGGTAGCGTCGTAGGGCTTGCTGGTACCTGGCCGAGTGTAGCAGCGCGACGTCTCGGGCTTCCTCCAGTTGGTCGAGGGCGTCTTCGCGGGCAGTGCGGTTGCTTTGTTCGTTGTACGCCTGTAGCCTCGGGGAGCCGTATTCTAAGTCAGTGGGGAGGATGGCCTCGGCTCCATAGACCAGGAAGAACGGTGTGAATCCCGTGGCTCGGCTTGGGGTATTTCTTAGGCTCCAGATGACTGACGGGAGTTCGGCAAGCCATTTCTTGCCAAACTTCTTCAACTGGTTGAATATTCTTGGCTTAAGGCCTTGTAGGATCATGCCGTTGGCACGTTCTACTTGGCCATTCGTCCTTGGGTGCCCTACGGCCGACCAGGCCACCCGGATGTGGTGGTCGTCGCAGAACGTTAGGAACTTGCGACCGGTGAATTGTGTCCCATTGTCAGTGATGATGGTGTTAGGAACCCCGAACCTGTGGATGATATCCGTAAAGAACAGCACCGCTTGCTCGGATTTGATCTGAGCGATCGGACGAGCCTCGATCCATTTGGAGAATTTGTCGATAGCTACCAGCAGATGGGTATAGCCCCCGGGTGCCTTCTGCAGAGGCCCAACCATGTCCAGTCCCCACACAGCGAATGGCCATGTGACGGGGATGGTTTGGAGGGCTTGGGCCGGGAGGTGCGTCTGTCGAGCATAGTACTGGCATCCCTCGCAGGTGCGTACTAGCTTTGTGGCATCGGCCACCCCTGTTGCTTCTGCTTCCCCTTGGCGTTGTTGTTGTTGGGGAAGATGGCCCCCACCGCCTCTTCGCCCGAGGCGAAGTTGGTGGCGATGTCGAGGAGCGCGGCGGCAGAGCGCGGGATGTTGCGTCCTAACTCTCGGACCAAGTCCCGACAAGTGGTGCCGGAGAGGAAAGCCTGGACGATCTCCGAGTCACCGACGCTGGGTAGCTCGGTGCACTGTTTGGAGAAGCGCCGGATGAAGTCTCGGAGAGACTCGTCCGGCTTCTGGCGGCAGCTCTTAAGATCCCAGGAATTCCCAGGGCGCACGTAAGTGCCCTGGAAGTTCCCGACGAAGATCCTAACCAAGTCGCGCCAGTCGTGGATTTGCGAGGGGGGGAGATGCTCAAGCCAGGCTCGCGCCGAGTCCGTCAAGAGCAAAGGGAGATTGCGGATGATGAGCAGATCATCGTCCGCGCCACCCAGTTGGCAGGCCAGGCGATAATCGGCGAGCCAAAGTTCCGGGTTGGTCTCGCCGCTGTACTTTGCGAGGTTGGCCGGCTGTCGGAACCGAGCGGGGAAAGGAGCAACGCGGATGGCCCTGCTGAAGACACGAGGTCCTGGCGGCTCAGGGGAAGGACTGCGGTCCTCTCCACTGTCGTAGCGACCGCCTCGGTGTGGGTGGTAGCCTCGGGCGGCTCCGTCGTCGTGGCGCCGTCGCCTGCCAACTACTTCGTGGTTGCCCTGTGCCTCGCGTTGGTCCCTAAGTCGGTCGCGCACCGAGGGGGCCCTGTCGACCGTCGGTGCGCGAGCGGCCTCGGGACGGACCGAGGCATCCTGACCCCCTCGAGGTTGCGCTGTGGGTTGCTCCGAAGTGCCTCCGCGCCGGCGGGAGGCGGAACTCTCGGCCTGCTGCACTGCTGCGGTCTCGAGGAGGTCGCGGAGCTCTCCGCGGACCCGTCGCCCTTCGGTGGTGGAGGGCTCGGGCATTGCTCGGACCAGCATCGCAGCAGCTGCGACATTCTGGCTAGCGCGGTTAAAGATCGGGGGTGGCTCTCCCCCCTCGTTGTTGTTGATGCGGTGATGGACGTCGCGGGCCCTCCCTTGGGCTCGTCCGCCCTCACCGCGCCCTCGCTGCTCCTGCTCGAGAGTGTCCCGGAGCTGTTGCAGAAGGAGTCGGTCTTGTTCAACCTTGGCTTGAAGCTCGCGGAGCTGCTCCAGGTCTGGGCGACGATGCCCCCCGCGAACGGGATTCTCGTTCCGTGCTGCCGGGGCTACGAGACGCGGAGGTGTGGCATCACCCGCCCCCGCCCGGGGCGGTGAATGGTTGCCTGTCCTTTCTTCCTCTTCGCCCGCCGTTGGCATCCCGAGCCCGACGTGGAAGCACTCACGGGATGGATCATAAGTCCCTTCGTCGTCGGAGTCGGAATAGCCGAGGCAGTAGTCGCTTGCGGCCAAGAACTGGCGCAAAGCCCCAGGGTTGTGGAGTTCGGAGAAATCCACCCCGGGCCACGCCTCGTCCTCGTCCGAGGGGTCGGAGTGGGTGCTCAGGTCGAGAGCGAAGCGTTGGCGGCGTTCCGAGGGGTGCTCGTGAGCGGCAGCGTAAGCGTAGGCATAAGAGGTGGCGGCATTTCTCAACCCAAACGGGTATGGGGACGGGGCCGTCTCCAGATTCTGCCCCGCCGGGGTTGGCTCTTCAGGGAGCGGCGGAGCGGGGCTAGACGACTGGGCATCGCCGTAAGCCCCCAGCGATTTTCCTTTGTCCAGGCTCAGGTCAGACGGGTCCCCAGCCAGGGACCCCGTACCAACAGCTGGTCGTAGGATATCGGCGGGGAGTGGCGTGCCGCCCCGGGCTCGCGTAGCGTCAGGGTGGCCTTCCTCGCGCCGTGCCTGGAGAGCGTGGCGAGAGCGGCCGCCCGGGCGCCGCCTGCGCCTGGGCTGCCGGGGCGCGACTTCGTCGTCGGACGGTGGGGTTCGAGGAGTGAGGAGCACCATGTCGTACTCATGTCCTAGAGACATGAACTCTAGGCAGCCGAACCAAACTATGGTGCCGAGACGCAATGGTCGAATGTGGTCTGCCATCCGGAACTTGCTAGGATGACGAAGCTGACACGCAGAGTCCCCTACCTGGCGCGCCAACTGTCGGTGTTTCGAAACCGGGGGTCCCTCAACCAACGAGTGAATTTGTGCTGCGTGCCCCTAATCCCGGATGGTGATGCAAAGAGACACAAGGTTTATACTGGTTCGGGCAATCGAGGCCCTACGTCCAGTCTGAGAGATCGATCTTGTATTCCTTGCACCGGAGTGCTCGTGTAGGGGGTTACAAGCTAGGTGAGAGAGGGGGTTAGCCCCAGGTCTCGGCGAGGGTGGTGCGGGCTGTTTGAGACGTTGTTCTCAAACAGCGTAGAAGTGTGTAGTTCTATCGGTGTGTTCGTCTTTTCGGCCCGTTCCTCCTCTTTTTACAAATGGCACCGGCTACCTCCTTTTATAGCCACAAGGAGGAAGCCAGAAGTACATGGCAAGTTTACTATTTGCTGACGTGTTCTGCTCCCCGGAGCAGCGCGGCGTCGTGGGAGTTCCCGTCGGTGTCTAGTCGGTATGGCCTCCAGGCTAGCGACCTGCTGCGCTCCTGTACATTTGTTGACTTGGTGAAGTGCCGAGGCCTGGGGACTCCTGTGGTCGGTTGTGCCGAGGCCGAGACCCGCTGTGCCGAGGCCGAGACCCGCTGTGCCGAGGCCTAGACCCGCTGTGCCGAGGCCTCCTGTGCTGAGGCCGAGACCCGCTGTGCCGAGGCCTGCTGTGCCGAGGCCTTTGCAGACGGCAATGTGGGGTCTTGGCGGCCATCGTCGTAGTTGATTTAGGCGGAACAGCGCGGAACGTGCGTCTACAGGATACGGTACCCTGTATTGTCAGCAAGGGATGGTAAAAAGGTGATTTGACCGTTGTCCCGTCGCTCCTGTCGCGGTACACTGCTGATCGTGGCTTACGTAGTGGGTGCAGCTGGGCGCATTGATTGGATGCGACAGCCTGCTAGAGCGACTTTTGAGGCGGAGGCGACGAGGTTGCGGGACGAGCCCAGCCTCGGACGAGGCGGAGCATGGCCAGCTCACCTGAGGCCCTACCGGGAGTCTCGGGCGAGGCGGAACTCGGTCAGTTCGCTGGTCCCGAGGTCACAGGAACCCAGTTCTGACTCCCCACGTCGCGTTCGTCCTTGGTGCAGGAGTTTAGGCAGCACAGTAGCCGGTAACCCCTGCACAGTCCCATCGTGGATGGCAGGGTGCTGACGTGCTGGTCTGTTACTTCGCCGTACTGTGCCGTCGTGGGGCTTCAGTATGGCGTGATGCAGGACATGGCGGGCGACGTGCTGGTCACCGTGTAATGACGTCGTAGGGAACAGCGGCTCTGCAGATGCCGAGGCCGAGTCATCGCGGGGGGCTCGATGGTCATGAACCCTCAGGCTGCCGAGCCCGTGAGGCAAATTGTCGAGGCCTTGGGGGAGTTATTGGCCCTGGGTGCTGATTTCGAGGCCACCGTAGCCCAGACGCGGCTCCCCATACCGCGTTGTCCTTGGTGCAGGAGTTGGCAGCACAGTGAGGCATGGGCGTTAACCTATGTGCACGGTGGTTAGTACAGTGGCGGGTAACCCCTGCCCAGTCCTGCCTTCTGTCCCATCGGCCATTCTGCTGTACTGTGCCGGGCACGCGGCTGTTGTCAGGGGCAGCAGTTGGCTGAGTTGACGCGACACGACGTTTTGCCAGAGGAACGGGAGAAGGAAGAGGTAGCGGAGTGCTGCCGAGCCCGCCACGCGCGAGACGGAGGGTCGGTGGCCCGGCCGAGGCTTTTTGGCGGGGGATCGGCCGGGACCCGTGGTGAGGGAGCCTCGGGCGAATCGGAGAATCGGCCGAGGCTCGCGGTGACGGGCCTCGGGCGAGTCGGAGAATCGGCCGAGGCCAGCAGCGTTTTGGCTGGTACCGATCTTTACGAAGTCTAAGCAATCGTTTTTTGGGTCTTGCTTAGGGTACCCCTTCTCACGGTATCCGACAAATACTTTCCTTATGCAGGACTTACAAGTTACAAGTGCTTCACTACAAGGGTGCCGGAGCCTCTGATTTCCATAACAGCATGCTAAGACATGGACACCTATTGCTGAACTTATTCACTTTTTTTCTTGAATTTATTCCAGTTGCATCTATGTTGCTGGGATGTAGAATTAGAGTGGGCTGCTCATGCTTCGATGACACAAAGGGTTGGCTCTTAACATGTGTGAGATCATGCTTTGTTGACTCAAAAGTTCATGTGTCTATGTATCTGTTTTGTTTGTTCAGATATATTAGTATTGAGAGATGTACATGGATTTGCAGTTAAGACATTGATGTATGCATTGAAAATATTTAGGGGCTCTTGCGTTTGTACCCTTGTTTTGTATCGAAATTGTGATTTTACCCCTATTTTTTTTGACTTTGTGAATTTACCCCTACTGTGTCATCCACGAAGCATCAGTTTGCCCCTGCTCCGTCATCCACCCCTAACGGTGTTAAACTTTGTACAAAAGGACATGAATGCCCATGCGATTTTGCCCCTGTTTGTTATGCCTAATTGTGATTTTACCCTGATTTGGAATTAGACTTTTTATTGTATGCTGACAATTGATTAAATTTGGTCAAACATATTTGACACAACTTGTAATTATTTGAACTCAGATTTAATATTGATAAATATTCAAAACTATTTATGCAGAGCTCATCATCTGGCATCTGGAGTACATTGTGATCAATGAACTCTCCACGCACTCAAGCCTATCAAAGCATAAACGAAGAGACACAGCATGCAACTCCTTGCCAATCCTCAGATACCCACTCATAGCACATGCCCTGAGGCCAATCACAACAGTCATAGAATCTAGCCCCGGACCATGGCAACTCCTCATCTACGACACCAACCTCATCACCTCACCATCGTTCCCCGCCTTCAAATTTCCTGCCGCAACCGCATTTCAGGTGACAATGTTCGCCCCAGGAACCCACTGCAGCGGATCCAGAAACTCATTAAATGTCTTCTTGTAGAATTCATTGTACTCAGTTTTCGCAATTTCGCAACTTCCTTTGGATTCCTCATCTGCATGGAACAAAATAACCAACTTCAATATCTCCAACAGCAAATGGAAACCTAAGTCTGTAAATGTACTTATCTGACATACTTGACATGACTTAGCTAGGAATATTTAGATCATGGTAGCACATAAATTGGGGTCAGCTTACCCATATGGGCTTCGTTTCATTAGCCAATTCCCAGTCCCAGTATTTCTCGGTTATAGTTTTCTTCTTTTTCTGCTTTTCACCCTATAACAGAAGAGGATACATGCAGGGTGATATAGCAGTAACAGAGAGACCGAACTCGAACTCAAATAACTCACACAGAACTAACCTCAGTAGCCTCTTCACCTTCTTTTGATTCTTCCTCCTCTTCAACCTGTTCAGATAAGGAATATAGGTATAGATGTAAATACAATAATTGTAGCAGAAGGAAGCAGAATTACAATAAACCATATCACGATCCTACCTCAACTGTTCTTGATTTCTTCTGCCATGTATATATGGGGAATGAGACAAACTGCGAATAGTTCTTAACTAAGCCTTGAATCCTCGCAGGGTCAGCAAACTCGTATTTGTCATCATCCTGAAACAAGAAGGCAATAAGAATTCTGCTAGAGTGTAGAGATCATATAGAAAGAGTTTTAAAGTTTCTTACTCTCAAATAAAGAGTAATCTGTGTTCCACGTGTCAGCATTTTCTCAGGATCAGTTTCTTCCTTGATTACGTAACAGCTGCTGTCAGCCTCTGCTTCCCACACATACTGCTAGAGTGTAGAGTTCATCTTTAGTCATTCCAATGCCAGTATCTCTGTAGCATTCACAAAATGAGTCTGAATAATGATTTTAATCACATCTGATAAATTAAAATGGTGACTGACAATGGTTTAATGAACAACTTACGTGATAGTGACTGTCCCAGCCTCTGAGTCAGGTTTAATCCTTATCACCAAGTCACCACCATCAACCAACACAGAAGGATCCATTACACTGAGGAATCTCAGCTTATCCAGTGCATCACTCGCGTTACTGGATGGCAACATAAATTGTGTCAGAGTTCAGTTGTTCAGGAGGTGTAGAAATGTAGTTTGTGAATAGCAGCAATTCATCCTTGGTCATAAGAACAAGTCAATTCAATTGTGCACGCCGAGAAGATGACTGACCTTACAAGTTCACGGAGAAATACTTCCTTGTGGCTGTACAAACTGTGTACAATTAAGTCCAGCAAGCGGCTAACCTGCAGGGCATAGAGAAACGCTACATAAACACAGAAGCGTTCAATTGCAGATTCCATGAAGACAAGCATAATTCTGTTAATCGCGAAACACGAATTTGGCCACAGCCCAACAGCAAAGTGCAACAGCATACTGAATGAGTGAATGCAGCACACAAGTGACAATTCATGTACCCCAATCCCAAATTCCCGAATTCGATAGCTCACCTCAGCCTGGTACTCGAACTTCTCGCCGGCCGTCTCCTCCTCGCCGGCAGGCTTCTCGGCGACGGCGGCGTCGCACCTCACCCCGACCATCCTCCGCCTCGCGGCCTCCCATCTTACCCCTACCGCGCACCTCGCGGCGGCGCCCCTGCCCTGCGGCACGAGCGCGGCCCGTGGAAGACTCCGGGACGACGAGCTCGGCAGCAGTGCGGCCACCGGGACGGGAGCCTGCGTGGGGAGGAGGAGCGGAGAAAGGAGGGGAGGAGGCGGCGCGGAGACACGCTGCTAGGCGCCACCGGGAGCCGCGGCCAGGCGCCGCTGGGAGCCGCGGCAAGGCACCGGAGCCGCTTGCCCGCCCCTGCAGCCACGAAGCCGGGCGCCCAGAGGAAGAAGACGACCCGCGGCCGAGAGCCGCCGGGACCTGCAGGCGGACGCCGCCGGTGAGCCACGGCAGGGCGCCGCCGCCGCCGCCCGGCGCGCGCACGCCGACCCGTGGGCGGGCGCTGCGGCCTCCCCGCGCCCGCACCTTGGAGCCGCGACCGGGAGGCAGCCCCTCCCTGTGCTCGAACCTGGAGTCGTGGCTTTGTTTGGGATGAGGAGATAAGGATGAGGGGCACTATAGTCATTTGGCCTTTGTTTTTCAGATTTAGAATTTTTTTAATTCGTTTAATCCATGTCCATTTGACGGACGTCAGAAGCAGGGGCAAACGGACCTTTCAATTCAAAATAACAGGGGTAAAAACACAAAGTTGAAAAAGGAAGGGCAAAATCACAATTAGCTTACTGGACAGGGGTAAGAACACCATTTTCCCAAATATTTAATATGTTTTGCCTATAAAATCAAATGTATTTGATGACGTGATGCTTTCTCTGTATAATTAAGTGGATTTCTGAAATTATTTAGATTGTATTAATATGAATATCTATTAAATAGTTTTGCCAACATATTAGTTGCCACTGAGGACATCTTTCCAACCATGCTATGGAAAAGGTCTCACCAATATATAAACTGTCGGAAAATGTATTACATGTCGGCGTATGTCTTACCTGTCGGCGTAGGGTTAACGGTCGGCGTAGGTTTCAACTGTCGGGAAAGGTATACTATTTAGCTACACCAAAAGTGTCGGCGATTCTTTAAACTTTTGGCAAAACTTTCACCGACTGCTTCTACCGTGACTGTTTCTTAACTGTCGGCAAAACTTTTTGTGGGAGGCTATCTGTCGGCGAAAGTGCCCTTTGCCCACTATAGAAAGTGTCGGCAAATGTATGTTGTGCTATAGTGAGCGTCCGCTAGAATGGCGTGGTCAAAACCACTCAACGTCTGTCAAAACAGCTTTACCCCCGGCCAGGTGCTAAAAGTGAACGGTTTTAACAGTTGGGGTACCGGTATTAGACGGTTTTGTAGTTGAGGGTTAAAATTAGACCAAGACAATAGTTGAGGGATTAAATGTGGACTTAATCCTATTATATATGTATGTATAGGGCCTGATTAGTTTAGTGACCTGCAGCTGCAGGGATGTCTACCTATTCGGTTGTCTGAATAATAGATAAACACATCGATCAGGTGTTTGATGGCTACTCCCTCTGTTCCGATGCATAGGTCGTGTTAGCTTTTATGTGCGTGTATATAGACATATTGTACATCCGGTGCATAAAAAACTTGATTCGCGGGGGCTAGATAGCTCCGGGTATTTTAGCTTAAGATCTTCTCACGCAGATCGAGAAAACCTCTGAATCTCTACCTCACCCATACACAGCGTCATCGTAGCTCCGTAAGATAAGCTAGTCATAGACCTGTGCTTTAGATGTGGAACAGACAAGGAAGTTTTTTTTCTCCTTAGTCGCTGCCGTCGAAGCCACAAATAAAGAGTGAGTAGTCCCTTGGGACTCGAACGTACATCAGGCGCATAAGATAAGCTATGTATGTAAAAACGTGAGAATGACCTGTAGTTTGGAACAGAGGTGACAGTTTTCTTGCTCGCAGCTACGCTCGTGATCTCTCTCTTATACAGGCCAGAACATGTGCACTCCGTCTCCGTGACCACGAGCTAGGCCTAGAAGAAATGGAAACGATTCTCGTTTGCCCGAGCCAGCCGGCTCAACGTGGGTCTTGCTGCACGTGGGTTCTAGATGATCCTTATATGATCATAGTGAATAGTGTAATTTTTTTTAATCTATAGGTCAATTTTGTAACTAATTTTTCTTCCTCATACTAACTCCAAATCTGATGATTTTTTTTCCTAAAATTTTCTAAAATCATTCTCTATCAATTTATTTTGTTGGTTTTGTCAATATATACATATGAAAAGCTTGAGCAATTTAATTTGAATTTCAAAAAAATGCAACTTCAGACAAGATTTTGGTACCCCAAATGATTTCAGCTGAAAAAGTGATAAATACCAAAGTTGAATAACTCATCAAGATCTACAACTTTTGTATTGGTCATTTCTTCATATGACAAAGTGATAATGACATTGTTCACAAATGTGACATCTCTCATATGGTTTTATAAACTATATGAGACATGTGTAAGATTAGTGAACAATGTGTGCTAAGAATTTATCAAATGAAGAAATGACTAAAATAAAAGTTGTAGATATTAATGAGTTGAACAACTTTGGTACTCATCACTTTTTATGTTGAAATCAATTTGGGTCTTAAATTTTGGTTCGAACTTGTCATTTTTCAAAATTTCAAATTTGAAATGTTCAAATTTTATCAAATGACAAGATTACTAAAATAAAAGTTATAGATATTAATGATTTTAATAACTTTGGTATTCAGAATTAACCTCACATTTTACTTGTTGGTCATTACTGTCCAGGGCACTTGTTTTCTCACTTCTTCTCAGTACATTACCTGGAATTATTCGTCTCTCGAGCCAGAAATTCTAGTTAATTATTGATCGTGTACAGAGGACACTTCTCTGGACTTATTGTCCTCCGGAGCTGGAATTTCTCGTTAAATATCGGTGTACGTACAGACGACCCTTCCCTGGAATTTTTCTCCACCCCAACTGAAATTTTCAGTTCAGCTCAGATCGATCTGGCCACACCCATTGCAGTTCGTACCGGTCAAAAAATTTCACACGAATTTGATCACCCACGCTAGAACCGCGCCAATCCGGCCTAATTTCCGTTTCCCCGCCAGCCCACGCGCGTATACACCCCCAAAACCCTAAAATGGCCCCCAATATCCTAAACCTAACCGGCCACCACCCCCACCCGCGCCCCACACCACGCGCGCCCCTGCTGCCTCCCCGCGCCTGCACCCGCGCCACTAGGAGGCTCGCCGCCGCCACCTGACCCGCCGCCGCTGGGCCCCCCGCCGCCGGCATGCCCCCAGCCCCGCGCGCCCCCACCCCGGCCCCTGCCTCCTCCGCGCCTCCCCTCCTCCGCGGCCACGCCTCCCCGCAAGGAGCACGACGGAAGAGGCGATGAAGGCCTGCTAGGGTGGCCTGGCAGTCGCGGCGTGCAGGTCGAGCTCCCTGGCCACGTGCGCCGTGCAGGTCGTGCTCTCTGGACGGCTCCCCCACCCCGGCGGAGCCCTAGCCCCGACGCCGTGCGCCTCCAACCGCCGCCCCAGCTCCAGCCCCGATCTGTCGCGGCGAGCCATGTCCCCGAGCCGTCCGCCCCGACTCCGACTCCGGCGAGCCCCGACGCCGTCCGCCCCCCAGTTCACCTCCAGCAGCCCCGTGGCGTTGTCCTCCCGTATGCCTCCATCAGCCACACCGCCGTTCGTCGGTCCGTCCGTGGGTCCTAGGCTGGTGCGCCTCCTCTCTCTTCTACTTGCAGCATACTGCCCAATGTTGTTGTTCTTGCATTAGCAGAGATCTGGTAAACGGTCCATCGGATTCAGCAAAAACAGCATTGCTAGTGAGGTTTTATTCAAGATAATTGTTTATTTGATTGTACCTCGCATTGATGAGGATTCCTGCAATAATCAGTACTACTCAGAAAATTGAGTAACCCATAACTTTTGGTTATTCATATGCGTGTTCACGTGCTGGTTAAATTCTACTATTATTATTCAGATTGATCGGGTTACAACATTCATTTGTCCTTTTCAAATATACAATGCTTGATTATGATAATGAATAAGGCATCATAGCTTATTGACTTTTCTGATAACAATTGTTTCCTTCTTTGCCAAAGTAATTGTTGTTCTTCAAGTGATATGTATGACATAAATAGTATGGTAAAGGCATCAATAATTGTTGTTCTTCGAGTGAGATGGCATATATAGTATGGTAAATGCATTCAAAAATTGTTTTTGCTCTTTGCAGCAGCTAAATCCTTAATTGTACCCTCCTATGATTGTGTCTGATGGATGCATGTTATTTGAGATTTAAGATATTGGTTGGTTAGATAAATTTGTTAGCGCTCTTTATTGCAATATATACTTACTGCTTCAGTACACAGGTTTTTGCGAGCTTTGACTTGGAGATGTTACCGTGATGCAAAGAACATGAATTGGCTCATCTACCGTGGATGACAGGTACATTCACCATGCCATAAATTGACACGGCTAACCGTCATCATGCTCTACATTTATATGCAAAACTGTGACTTTTCCATGCTATAATTTGAGTGTTTTTTAAACAAGTATTTTTCTAACAGTAGGTAGGTCCAAACTTAATGTTTCAACAACCATTTTCCCTATTGATTTCAGATTGATTGACATTTGTTTACACATCCTAGGTGCCTGTGTGGCTCCAGCCTTCTTCCATGCCACTTCAATAGGTATGTTTCTCTTGCACATAAACAGAAGGCGTGTACCTATCTTTTCAAGATTCCACTTCTTCTGGTCCTCTGAACCCCCACTTTGCAGTATCATTGTACACAAGGTAGTAGAGAGCCAGTGCAGTGTTAATTGATTTGGTTTCAATAAAAATGACAGGTTAATTTTAATTCTAACTTTCTGGAGTACGTACTGCAATCTATTTATCTTCTTATACAGCTTGCCTTTATCTTTTGCCTGTGAAGTTTTCCCACTTTATGCAAAGCTTGTCCTGCAAAATGTTAGACCCATTTTGACATGTGATAGATACAGTTAACATAGTATAAATTATATGCGTATGCTTGTTTCACATATAGCATCATTCAGATAACATGGAATGTCAGTTAACTAACATGAAATGTAGTATGATCTCAAGAAGTTAATCAGTTTTTTACGTGGTTTTTCCAGAGCAATAGGACTTGTTTGGATTAAATAAATTACTATGCATTGGAACAAGTTTTTGTATATGAACATGTAACTGCTGTCACACATACAGTGTGGGCTGCTCTAACTTGTAAAGTAGTATTTTTTTAAAAAAAGGAAAGAACATCAAGTTCTGGCTTGCTAGTTGGGAACTGGACATGGTTGAGTATTGGCGTGGCTTCACTCAGTGAAGATTTGAGGCCAAACTAATGCTTTAGAAAATTAAGCACTTGGCCTGCTTGGAGACAATTGTATTTTTCTTTTATATTTCTGAATTTTCATGTATTAGGAAAATCCTTTATGCTATCTCTTGGTACCTGCTGCACATAGGGCTACATAGATGTATGTACTAGTGACCATTTACAATGATTTGTATATGTACCTGTGACCATTTTCTTTCAAAATTGCACTAAATTTCCTAAGTCTGGCAACGTGAACATGTTATGCATATTGTGAATTTTTCATAATTGGCCCATTGAGTAATTTTATAGTTTGGGTACCTTGCTCTTCTGCTATTGTAATCTTTTTCAAGTTATCTTAGATCCAAAAATTGTGGCTGTACTAAGAAACGATTTTGTATTGTACATTGTGTTCATTTTGGTATTATAGCACTTCAGTGCAATAATACCCATTGTTGTGACCTGCAGAGCATGTACTGTTACTACAATCAATAATATGCCATAATAGATATCTTTTTTTTTTTAAAAAAAAAGAAAACAGGCTTCCCCGAGTGCCTAGGCTGCGGCACTCGGGGAAGAGGGTTTAAAAAAAACAATTTTTTTTGCCGAGTGCCACAGCCCAGGCACTCGAGGAAGAGGGTTTTTAAAAAAAACAAAATTTCTTTGCCGAGTGTCTGAGCTGCGGCACTCGGCAAAGAGTATTTAAAAAAAATTCAAAAATTTTCCCCGTGTGTTGCACTCGGGGAAGAAAATAAAAAAGAAAAGAAAAAGAAAACGGCGTCGGCCGTCGGCCAATGGCGTGAAATCTTCCCCGAATGCCAGCACGGCACTCGGCAAAGCCTTCCCTGAGTGCACAATTTTTGGCACTCGGAAAAGGCGTATCTGCCGGACGAGGATTAGCCGGATGGTCTTCCCCAAGTGTTGCACTCGGAGAAGGCTTCCCCGAGTATAACTCGGCCTTCCCCGAGTGCAGCTGGCACTCGGGGAAGCCACTGGGTGCTGTAGTGTAGGCGATAATTTTATATAACCAATTAGTTTAATTAAAAGAACAACTCATAATAAAATTATAGTTTTTCTTGTAATGAAAATGACAAAACACATATTATTAGAATAATAATAAAAATCAAGCACATAATGTGTCTTACTGCACTACAGATTCTTTATCATAGTCTTCATTAATCAATCAAGGACTAGCTATTGTCCAGTACAACCAGAGATACAACAAAAATTGCGGTGGTTCCTCTGCTTTAGCCAGTGGTCGTAAGACACGTGTGCAATTCCATTGGACTAGCCGGCCGCATGGCTACATACATGCATGCTACAGGTACAGCACGTTGTATGTACGATAGCCTCGAAAGCAACTACCGCACGTTGTATTTTATTAGGCACATGCATACACATTTAGGTCCTTCGGGCAAATTATATCATTTTTCCCTATATAAGAGGATTTAAACAAATCATTGACCTGCTTTCCCATTTTCTCTCTCTCTCTCTCTCTTTTTGTTTTTGTTTTTTTTTTTTTTTTGTTTCTTTGAGAAAATTCTCTCTTTTTTGTTGGGAGATGGAGGGAGGATGCCTTGCGGACCAAGCGTTTAATGAACTTCATGGGCTGGTAATAGGCCGTCACAAACAGTGACGGCCCAGCACACCGATCAATAATGTGGAAACGCTCAAGGCCGTCACATAATTTCTTGTCGTTTTCTTTAAAAAAAACGATCACCACTGGCCACAGTAAGGACCTTGGGTGTTTTCCACATTTGTGAGATGTTCAGTCTGAGAAGAAATGAGGAACAAACGTGGTAGTGGGCATCATCTTTTCGATTTTTCTATTTATGATTATGAATGGATGGAATGGACTAATCAGTCACCACCTTATCCATTAGAAATTAACAATTAATATAAGCATATATAAACGAAGCCATTTCATCAAATTTTTATGAGTTAAACCCATGATGATACACCTCGTAATCTAACAGCGTGTGTGTTGGTTTGCTAGAGCGATTGATGCGCAATGATCTGATGCTATATATCCGGATCTGACCGTGGTGTTTGGTCATTTGCGTCAGGAGATGAACCCGTGTGTCGTCGAACTGCTCCCGGTAGTACTCATGATAACTCATTTTGTATGATCATTAGACAAATGAGCTTCTCGGTTCACACCTTTAGTCATCCTCGTCGTGTTGGGGCCCGAGACTAATGTGAACATTAGTCATCGGTCTAAATTTTACGGGCACCGGGGTCCCTTTATCCTGATTGGTAACATCAACCAGAACTAAAAGTTCACCGGACATGCTATAAGTTTTCAAATGGTTACAAGGGAACATCGTTATTGTGTGCCGGGTGGAGGGCTATTAGTAAGAGGAACGAAAGAGGCAAAGGTTGTTACAAGGGAAGGACCTAGACCATTATATATATTGATGCCATATCTGACGACAGTTAAAAGTTCCAACTCATTTACAATTAAAAATGCGTCGACGAAAAAAATCTATTTGTATAGTCCCATGTCTCAAACGTTTAATTGGAACCTGTACTACACCCGGCCGAAAATTTAGGCCCTGTGTCGTGGGGTGTGTTTTTCTTCTCTAGAATGAGTCTCTGCACTGGACTAATGCTTCGCTCACTGCTACAGAATCGATTTCTAGAGACGGCTCGTAACCATTTGTAAGGGCGGTTTGGTCAGCCGCCCCTACCGAACCGTCTCTACAAATCATGTATTTATAGGGGCGGTTCCCAGGCCGCCTCTACAAATCTATTTGTAGGGGCGGCTCGTATTATCAGCCGCCCCTACAAATCGATTTGTAGGGGCGGTTCAATCTAGAACCGTCCCTACAGTACGTTTTCCAGCAAAAAAATTCAAATTTACAGTTCAAAATCGCGTTGCCGAACGTCCCGCGACCAACGTTTCGAACCGCGTTCGCGTTGCCGAACGCCCCGCGACCAACGTTCCGAACCGCGTTCGCGTTGCCGAACGCCCCACGACCAATGCTCCGAACCGCGTTCGCGTTGCCGAACGCCCCGCGACCGCGACTACAAGCACAAGAGTATTCTATAAACTACAATTACAAGTCCAATTCACAAGAATATATACAATCCATCATTAAATATACAAATTCCATACACATTCTTATCAACGTCCTAGAGCTAGCCTTTCAGTCTCACGAAGGTGTTGGTACTGAGGATTTGTATCTAACTCAGACTCTCGGTCATGGTAGGCGCCTCTGACGTGTACAATCTGGTCCAATATGAAGTTGCAAAGGTCGCCGACGGGCTCTAAGAGTTGGTCATCCTTGTATGGGTCTCTTTTTATTCCTTTCTCTTCTCTCCACTACAAGAGAACAAGTTTTGGTTTAGTATTTCATACCATGTACGGAGTTTTTATACTACGGGTGAAGAGGTTCAAACTTACCCTTAAGGGGTGTCTCCTGTAGGCAACGGTGTTACTCATCATAGAACATATATAGTGTCGGTGCAGAAAGTGACCAACTAGTAAATATTTGTAGTTTTGTTGTACGTTGTGATCGGAGGTGGCCTAACACTCAATGACACAGGATTTATACTGGTTCAGGCAACGTGCCCTACGTCCAGTCGGGGTCAGTCGATGACTTTATTCCTGAGCCTAGGTGCTCGAAGTCTGTAGTGGGTTACAAACGAGAAGGAGAAAGGAGGGGGTATACAAGAGGTTCGGATGGCTCCAACCGGAAGGGCTGCGGTCGGAACTTGGTGGTCCTGCGGTTGTAAGGGGTTGGTGTCGATCTAGTGAGTTTGAGTTTTGTGAAGTCGATCTTTTTTTGGTTGGAGGGAGTGCATCCCCTTTTATAGATGAAAGGGATGGCTTTTACAGGTAAGAGGGAGAGAGTACAGATATTTCTAAGCCTTGCTGCCTACGGTGATGAAAACTGGATAATGGTTGAAGCCCCCTAATACTGTCGATGTCGCTGTAGGATGTCAGATGTGCACGGGGGGTCGAGCTATCTTCTTCAGGAAGGATGGACGCCGGTACCTGCAAATACTTCTGGATGCCTAGTGGCATGTGACGAGCCATGCCATGTTCACCCGGTATGGCAAATCCCGGAGCCCATACCGTGATCGATGTCCAGAGACACGCGGGGGGTTACCATATGGGAGTTTCTAGTGGCCCCTACAATACTTTGTGTCAGGGTGGCTGCAGAGCACTATTTCGCACAGGGTATGGTCCCTGGTACAGTGGCTTCGACTTGTGAGCCATGCCTTGCCTTTCTCCGCACGTCTTCTGGTTCCCTTCGAACGGGGAGCCCCCGGTCGGATGACTCCAGTCGGCTCTCGGTGCGTCGGTCGGAAAAGAGCGATGAGCAGGCTTCCTACAAGCCCCGGTCGCGGGGTCGGAGTAGGAAGCAACGTTTTGGGCCAAGCCTTCTGATTGGAGAGACTGCTTGGAGACGGCTGGTACCTGAAGCGAGTGCTCCGGTCGGAGAGGTTGGCCGAAGAATTTGACGAGCGGGCGCCTATTCTTAAGGGTAGACCTTCTGGTCGACGACTGGACTTCTCTTCCGGCCCGCTGTGTTTTAGTTTTTTGGGCCGGCCCATGAAATATATGTTGTTTTCCTAGGCCGAGCCCGGGCGTGGAAGACGGTCCTCGAGGGACCCCGGGTTTATGAACCCGATAGGAGCCCCCGAGCCCCCGGGTGATTTGAGCCGAATCGTCCGGGGGATTTCTTGTCTTGCTGGCGGGTGCGCGCGAGCGCACCCGCGGGTGTAGCCCCCGAACCCCCGGGTGGTTCGGGCGGAACCGGCTGGGGGTTTTTTGTGTTGTGTCTGTGGGTGCGCGTGTTTTGAGTTTTAAGACGTGATTTTGTTTAACCATGGCGTCGTTGTGCAGCTGAGGTGTTTTTAAGCGCGGGGATTGGTTTGAGACATAACTTATTGATCCCGGCGTCGGTGCGCGCCGGGGATCAGGCGAGGAATTTTAGTTTTGGATGTAACAGAGTTTGATCTTTGGCGTTGGTGCGCGCCGTGGGATCGGGTAAGGTGGAGTCGCGAGTAGACCCAGGCGTCGGTGCTCGCCGTGGATCAAGAGAGTTAGTTTTAGTTAGTGAAGCCGTCTGAAGCCGTTACGCGAGTTTAGGAGTCACGGTCCCAGGAGCCGTAGCCGGATGTCGACGATCCTGTCGACGCGAGTTTAGGAGTCACGGTCCCAAGAGCCATAGCCAGATGTCGCCTATCCTGTCAACGCGAGTTTAGGAGTCGTGGTCCCAAGAGCCGTAGCCGGATGTCGCCTATCCTGTCGACGCGAGTTCGGAGTCGCGGTCCCATGGCATTTAAGCCCCCAAGCCGTGTCAGGCCTTCGTGGGGGTTGTGAGTTGTTTTGCGCTACCCCATCCGGTTCCTCACAACCGGAGGGGCTGAGTTTCATCGCCTGTCCCGATCGCTCGGGCTCGAAGACTAGCTCGGTGAGCTCGCTAACGGGTGTGATCGAGTGGAATCCGGGTCCGTCGTTCGCGACGGGGTCGGCATAGCCCTCTTGTGGCATTCCACTACTCCTTTACCTGCAATCCGGCAGATGCCTAGGTCGTTCCGTAGAGCGACCCAGGTGGCCTGACGCCCTCCCCTCGATGGAGATTCTGTGGGCTTGGCGAGAGGTTCAGGATCGAACGAGAAGGTTGAGATGACCTGGTTTGCCAGACCGGGCAAAGGCCGCATGGTGCTCATCTACGGTTTTCTCCCCTAGCTCTGTTCGGTTGCTCATATCGAATGAGGCAAGCCGCCGCTTCGTGGCGCAACATGGAGCGTTCTGATGCATTTCGCTGCATGTGCGATGCTTAGTTCCCGAGCCCCCGAGCGGTTCTTGCCCTAACCGTCTGGGGGATTCAGGCGTATGGAATGAAATGCGCGTATGGATGTATGAATGTTTTACATTGAAAATAGAGGGGCTTTGATAGTGTTTTACCTTGAAGACTGGAGAGACGGGGTTCGTCGGGCTCTAGTCGGAAACGTCCATCCGGGACCTACGCTTGTCCATCGTGGGTTAGCCCTCGTGTGAACAGTTTTGTATTTTAATGAACATATGCTTACCTTGATGACCTGAGAGACGAGGTTCGGAGAGCTTCAGTCGGAAATGTCCGATCGGGGCCCATGCTCGTCATTCGAGACGGAGTTGGCATGGCCCGCATGGGGCGCCCCTTCGCTTCCTACCTGTATCTCAGGTGCTTATCCTGAGTGAATCGATCGACTTAGGAGGCCGGTTGATCTATCCTGGGTGACTCGATCGACTCAGGGAGGTCTGGTTGTCTCTCGGTGGAGATTTCGTGTGGCGGTGCCTGCACGACTGTAGTGACGGAGTTCGAAGAGCTCTAGTAGGAAACGTCCGATCGGTACCTGCGCTTGTCTATCATGGGTTAGCCCTTGTGTGAACAGTTTTGTTTTAATGAACACGTGCTCACCTTCGTGACCTGAGAGACGGGGTTCGGAGAGCTCCAGTCGGAGACGTCCGACCGGGACTCTGATGACCTGAGTGACGGGGTTCGGAGAGCTTTAGTCGGAAATGTCCAACCGGGACCCATGCCCGTCGTCCGCGATGGAGTCGGCGTGGCCTACATGGGGCGCCCCTTCGCTTCCTTACCTGTCAGCCGGTGTCTATCCTTACCTGTCGTTCTGGTTCCTTTAGGTCTGGCCTGGGGAAGTGGGGAGCTGCCCGCGTGCGGTGGTGCTTTGGTTTCCATGCCCGGCGCACGGTAGTGGTTGATCGTGTGGTAGTGGTGGGACATGGCCAGGCCACGTCCCATACGATCAGGAGCCGTTCCATCGAGCAGGGCATGTCTTATCAGCATTAAATGAGAGAAAGAGAAAGAATCTTGCCCCATCATTCTGGCTTCCCTAATCGGCGCGTCCCTCCATAACCGCCGCTCCCTTTTCCTTAAGTAGGAGAGGGGAGAAGGTTTTCGTTTCGCTCTCTTGCCTGTTCTTCGTCTGCCGCCGCCTTCTCTCCTCCTCTTTGCCGTGAGCATTCCTGAGAGCTGCGGAGGTTTCTAGGAAAGAAGGGGAGAGAGCAAGGGAGAAGAGAGGTACTCACAAAATGTCGGACTAGAGGTCGTCCACCGTGGGGGCATCGGTGCTAGAGGCGTTCGTCGCAAAGGGGTTCCTGCCGCCGTAGGAGCTGGCGCACTGGAGGGTCCCTAGGAAGGAGGAGTTCCTGCAACCTTGTCCCGATGAGGTGGTGTCTTTCCTTACCTTCCACGAGCGTGGATTAGGATACCCCACGCACTGGTTCCTGCGCGGGCTCCTCAACGAGTGGGGTCTGGAACTGCAGCACCTCAACCCGACGGGGGTGCTGCACATCGCTGGCTTTGTCACCGTCTGCGAGGCTTTCCTTGGGATGGAGCCGCATGTGGACCTCTTCCGGCTCTTCTTCGGGAGAGCCATGGCGGACTGGAGTTCGGTCGAGATCGCTCCGGTCGGAGGCTTCGCCCTGCAGCGGAAGCCGCGCGCGGGAGGATCGTATCCCGCATACTCCCCATGTGACTCCAACCGAGGATGGCATGGGGAGTGGTTCTACATTAGGAATCCAGCGGGGGCGCCGTTTCCGGTGTTTTCCGGCGGGAGGCCAGTGAAGCAGAAGAGTTGGTCGTGGGGCTGCGCCCACACGGAGAGGCACAAGGTGGAGGCCATCAAGGAGGAGCTCCGGAAGCTCATAAGGGATGGCCTTGATGGGGTGCGGGTGTTCCACACCCTTTACCACCATCGGGTCGCGCCGTTGGTGGAGAGGACGCACCCGATGTGGAAATACGACGGCCGGTCGGACCCCGACCGCGCGTCGCTGGAGGAGCTGCCGAACGATGCGATCTGGAGTCGCGTCGGCCGAGTGCTGCAGCTGAGGCCTAACGAGATGGTGGTGGGAAAACCCATACCGTTTAATGCCTCGATCGTGCCCTCGCTGGTATGCTCCCTCACTTTGCTCGTGCTTTTTCCTCTTCCCCTCTTCTTTTTTGATTTTGGTTCATTCGTTCGGTAGGGGCTTGGGAGGTACAAGTCCCGGTCACACCTTCCCAAGGGGGCGGCGGGCCAGGCCTGGCAGGCCGCCCAGAAGAAGGCGGTAGACGCCCGGAAGAAGAAGAAAACCAAAGAGGTTCAGCGGAAGGAAGAGAAGAAGAAGGAGGTCGCCCGGCGCGTGAGGGCCGGGGAACGTGCGAGCGACGTCGAGTCGAAACTCGTGTCGGATGATCCTACGGATCTGGACGACATGGCCTTTTCTGATGAGGAGGAGAGCCGGGAGGTCGTTGCGACCTCGGCGGTGCATCGTGACCCTGTGGCGACATCGGCTGGCGAGGAGCAGGAGGCCGCGCAGCGCGCGGAGGTTCCTGCATCGAGGAAGCATGCGGCTAGCGCGGACGCCATTGGCGAGCGAGCGGTGAAGCGGACACGGTCACCGCGCCCCTCGGCGGCGTTGCTAGCTCCGTCGTTGCCGGTGGCGGACGTGGCCGGACGAGCCAGGCAGCCCAAGGGGTGGCCCGGTGAATTTGCGACGACAAGACCGGTGCCAACGCCGAACTTGCGGCCGGAGAAGGCCCCGCCTGTCGTGGGTGCGGCCGATCAGTCCGGGCGGTCCGAGGGGTAGACTAGCACCCGGTCGACGTGCGACTTGTAGTCGGGGGACGCCCTGCCCGCTGCTCCGGTCGGGGAGCCCCGAACCAGAGGTAGCAGCGACCCGCAGGCCGGGCAGGAGCTGGTTGGGACGACTCCGACCACATCTGAAGTGAGGGGGTGCGGTCGCAGTCCGGGAGCGTTCCTCGTCCTGTGGGCGCATTGACGTTGGAGCCTATCTTCAGAGTAGTGCCACTCGCCACCCAGTATGCTTTCTTTTGTTGCTTCTTCGACTTTTGGTGGTCGAGTCTTTTTGGAGTGTGGCTTACCATGATTTTTGTCAGCGGCCGGGGGACGCCGGGGTTGAGCATTGCCCCAGCCTCCGTGCAGGAGGTTTGGAGGCCCACTCTGCAGCGCGTTGCGGCGAGCGAGGGGGGCAACAGGGTGGCAGCGGCGAACCCTTCCCTCTTGGGGGTGGTGTCCCCGGGGCGGCTACTGGTAACGTGACAGCGGCGGCGATGTTGTTGGCGGTGATCCCGATGCCGGTGTTGAAGGTAACCCTTGCGGCCCCTCCTCCGCCGGTTGTGGTAGAGGAGATGAGGGGGGGCGAGCTCCCCACCGCGCCGGGTGGAGGGCCGCACGCCCCATCCTTGCCGTCGGAGCCGAAGTCACAGGAGGGAAGCGCGGTCGGAACAGAGTTGGGACGCCAGGCGGCATCTCATGCGAACGTGGTAGTGGAGATCCCATCTGACAACAAGGCGGATACCGTGGTGGATCCGCTGGTGTCGCCGCTGGAGCTGGCGGTGGACCGGTTGGAGGCTGGGCCCTCTGGCGGTTCATCGGCGGGTGACCTGGAGTGGCCCTTCCTCGAGGACCCGTCGAAGGCGAGGTTCGTCCTCTGGGATTCCCGGGAGCACCAGCTCTGGGAAATTTTTGGCGGACAAGGGCATGCCATGGTGTCTGAGCTCACCGAGCTGTCCGCAAAGCTGGAGAGTGCCCGGAAGCAGGCTTAGTTTGCCCGGTAGCTAGTTGAGGTCGACCTGCAGCTTACCGTGGAGGTGAGTTTCTGGTACTTCTCCTTGCCCTTTGGATCTTTTGTCGGTTGTTTTTATAACGCTTGTTTTCCACAGGAAATAAGGAAGGTGTCGTCCCGCAAGTCTCACTTCCTCTAGGCGGAACACGCCCGGATGGCCGAGCTTGAGCGCCGGGTGGAGTTCGCTTGCCACGAGTCCTAGGTCCGAGCGGCTGAGGCGGCCATGGCGTGGACGGAGGAGCAGCGTGCGGTAGAGCGGGCGACTGCTGCCGAGCAAGGGCTCGAGGCGGCAAAGGTTCACCAGGCGGAGACTGAAGTGGGGCTGCGCACGTCCCTGGCGAGCACCGAGGTGGCACTTTGAGAGGCCTTGGCAGCCCTTGAGCCGGAGCGAGCCGCTCTAGAGTCAGCACAGAAGGTCCTAGAGGCAGAGCAGAGGGCCCGGTCGGAGGCGGATCGGGAGGTGCTCACGCTCCGGGACCAGGTGATGGGATGGAGGACGCAAGTGCCCGGCTGCGCGAGCAGGCGGCTCGGCAGGCAGAGGATCTCTCCACCCTTGAGGCCTCTCATGTTGGTGCGTACCTTTTTGTTTTCTTGTGGTGTTGATTCCTTTTCCCCCTAGCCTGTTTCTGAGCTTGTCGCCCTTCTCGCAGAGCTGGGAGAAAAGGTGAAGGCGCTAGAGCGAGACCTAGAGACGACCAAGGCAAACTTCAGCCGGAATGTCGAGGAGCTGGCCAAGTCCCGTGAAGAGCGACGTGCTCTCGAGGGGGAGCTTGGTCAAATTCACAACGCTGCCCAGCTCATCGTCTCGGAAGTCTTCGAGTCGGTGCCAAGTACCAGCACACCCGCGGTTCAGCTGGCGGAGGTCTCGGACGCGGTCAAAGACCTCGTTAGGAGCGGGCTGTTTTATGGAGCATCGGAGGTGCTGACCTCGGTGGCGACGTACCACCCGAACCTGGACTTTGCCACTATCTGCGGTGGGTATGCTAAAGGCCTGAGCATGGAGGACACCCAGTCAATCGGGGTGAGCCTGCTGCCGCACGCGTGGTTGGTGTCAGAGCAGGTCTCCGTCGAGTGGGTGATGGATGTTCGCCGTTAGGACATGGCCCGAAGCATGCGTGGAGAGGATGCCTCCGAGCCTACAGATAGCACGGAGCCTAGTTCGGGGGTAACATCGCCTCGACCCTGATCGAGCCAAATGTCGTGCTACCAGAGAGCGAGCAGCTTGCGCCTTCGTCAGTCGCGCCATCAGCAGACGTCGCCGGGTCGGTTTAATACCTTTTTTAAATACCTGTGTAAAACGTTCGTGTGTGTTTTAATGACTGCAATTGGTTTTTGTTCTTGTGATGGAGTTGCTCCGTTCGGGGAAGCTTGTTCCCTTTCGTTCCTTAGATTTCCCTTAGCATAATTTTTTTTTAAATTTCTTTCTTTCTCGTACCTGCCCGTTTGTTCCGTAGGCTACAACTTTGCGAGCCCGAGGCATGGCCCGCGAGGCTCAGCCGGTCGTAACCGTAGGAAAAGGCGAGGTGCAATCAGTCGGAATGTTCTAAGGCAAAGTTACGTAAGGTAAAACAAAAGAACGAACTACCCTTTTGTTCAGGTAGGAAGGAGTTTCTTCATACAAAACCAAAAAGAGTACTTAAGGTAAAAACAAAAACAAAGGGGTAGTAGAGCCCCCTAGTGGAGCCCCTGAGCGCCCCGAGCCGAAAAGTGTTCGGGTCGGGGTGCTCTTATAGGAGCGTTCGCTAAGTAAAGGCAAGACTGAAACTTAGGAAAAGAAGAAAAGACATAGCTATTCCAAGGTCGTTGGAGAGAGCGCCGTCATCATTGTCCTTCAGTTGGTAGGCTTCCGGTCGGATCCCTTCACGCTCCAGTCGTCTGGATCCTTGTCCGCTGTGCCCCCTTCTTTGGTCACTGCCTCCTCGCCTTTTTCTTCCTTCGGCCTGCCGGCCTACAGCAGGCGCCTGAGGAGCTGGCAGTCCTTGTAGAGATGGTTGACAGGATAGTTGTGGTTGGTGCACGGGCTCTTCATGAGATCGTGGAAGTGGCCCGGAGGGTCTTGCTGGGGCTACGTGCCTGTGTGATCGGCCGCGGCGACCGACGCGAAGTTAGCCGGTTGGCGGCGGTCGTTTCTGTTCTTTTTTCCCCTCTGCGTGGAGGGGCCCTCGTCTTGATCCTAGCGCCTGGCCTTACCTTTGTCGCGGCCCCCGTTGAAGCGCGGCAGAAAAGGCGCTTGCTAGGGTGTTGGACAAAGGTCCGTGGTTCTAGACTGTCAGGGCTAGGACTCCGGTCGACGCTGCGCGCGTCTTGGTTCGGCCCGAGCCACGCGTAGATAGGCGGTCAGCGCAGGGCGGTCGTCAAGTCAAGATGAGGAGCGGTTGTAGCTTCTTGTGCCGCAATCGGTGGTTGAGACGATGACAGGGTGTAGTGCCCCATCTGCTGCGTCCCTGTTCCTCAGACGAGGAGTGAGGTCGCGAGTCGGCGTCGTGATACGGAGTACTCCGCCTGTTGAACGGCGGTGGTCTCCAACAGTGCCCGGAGGTTCTAGTGGATAGCCCGTCCGTGAGGGTCGTTCGGCTCGGGCAGGTCACGCAGGAGCATTGTCACGGCGGCAACGTTCTGACAGGCCTGAGCGAATTGTGGGGGGTCGGTCCCCCAAACCAGAGCGTTGCGCTGGGGCTGACGGGCGTGACCTCGAGCGTCGCTCGCAGGTCTATGCGCATGGGGCGCAGTGTGGTGCACCAAGCGCGTTGGTGCAGTTGGTGGCTGATGCGGCCATTGTTGTCGTAGATCCTCCCCGTGCTCACGTGTGAGCTCGGGGGTCTCCACATGAGGGCCTGGTGGGGCATGGCTCTTAAAGGACTCCGTTACCCCTAGCGGCTGTTCTGGGGCGTCCGCCGCAGCGTATTCCTAGGACCGACGATGGCTAGGTGCCATGTCGCCGATGCTAGAGCCGTCGCTCCCGACGTCGTCATCCATGGTGTCGAGGAAACAGGTGGGAGCATAGCTCGCCATCCCCACAAACTCAGACGTGAGAGGGTGCAGCGCCAGCACCTTTTGGAGTCCCCAAGCATATGCGTCCGTGAAAGACGTGAGGCCATAGGGGAACTGGCCGTATGGTGGAGCGGGGTTTGAGTAGAGAGTTTGCTCGGAAAGAAGCGCATATGCCGCGCCGTTGAAGTCCCACGTCCCGAAGTCGATGGAGGACGCACCTCCGATGGGTGCCGGGTTGCGAGCCTCCTCACGGAGGTGAAGTACGCTGAGCCGGTCGGCGACGAAGTCCAGGCTCCCGAAGCGGAAGGCCTGGGACGGCTCGAAGACGGGTGGAACCCGCATCCCGGCAGGTGAGAGTGTAGGGAACTCCAACGAGCCGAAGCGAATCGTATCGCCCGAGCCCGCCACGCGCGGGGGTGGCAGAAAAATGGGCCATCCGATGACCAAAAGAGTGTTGAACGTACAATGTCTTCCCCATGGACGGCACGAACTGTCGGTGCAGAAAGTGACCAACTAGTAAATATTTGTAGTTTTGCTGTACGTTGTGATCGGAGGTGGCCTAACACTCAATGACATAGGATTTATACTGGTTCAGGCAACGTGCCCTACGTCCAGTCGGGGTCAGTCGGTGACTTTATTCCTGAGCCTAGGTGCTCGAAGTCTGTAGTGGGGTTACAAACGAGAAGAAGAAAGGAGGGGGTATACAAGATGTTCGGATGGCTTCGACCAGAAGGGCTGCGGTCGGAACTTGGTGGTCCTGCGGTTGTAAGGGGTTGGTGTCGATCTAGTGAGTCTGAGTTTTGTGAAGTCGATCTTTTTTTGGTTGGAGGGAGTGCATCCCCTTTTATAGATGAAGGGGATGGGTTTTATAGGTGAGAGGGAGAGAGTACAGATATTTCTAAGCCTTGCTGCCTACGGTGATGAAAACTGGATAATGGTTGAAGCCCCCCAATACTGTCGATGTCGCTGTAGGATGTTAGATGTGCACGGGGGGTCGAGCTATCTTCTTCAGGAAGGATGGACGCCGGTACCTGCAAATACTTCTGGATGCCTAGTGGCATATGACGAGCCGCGCCATGTTCACCCGGTATGGCAAATCCCGGAGCCCATACCGTGATCAATGTCCAGAGACACGTGGGGGGCTTACCATATGGGAGTTTCTAGCGGCCCCTACAATACTTTGTGTCAGGGTGGCTGCAAAGCACTGTTTCGCGCAGGGTATGGTCCCTGGTACAGTGGCTTTGACTTATGAGCCATGCACTGTCTTTCTCCGCACATCTTCTGGTTCCCTCCGAACGGGGAGCCCCCGGTCGGATGACTCTAGTCGGCTCTCGATGCGTCGGTCGGAGAAGAGCGGTGAGCAGGCTTCCTACAAGCCCAGGTCGCGGGGTCGGAGTCACGGGGTTGGAGTAGGAAGCAGCATTTTGGGCCAAGCCTTCCGATTGGAGAGACTGCTTGGAGACGGCTGGTGCCTGAAGCGAGTGCTCCGGTGGGAGAGGTGGGCCGAAGAATTTGATGACCGGGCGCCTGTTCTTAAGGGTAGACCTTCTGGTCGACGACTGGACTTCTCTTCCGGCCCGCTGTGTTTTAGTTTTTTGGGCCAGCCCATGAAATGTATGTTGTTTTCCTGGGACGAGCCCGGGCATGGAAGACGGTCCTCGAGGGACCCCGGGTTTATGAACCTGACATATAGTATCCACAATGTACACTCACAGGCCTCTGCTTAGGGCACTATGTGTTTTGCATATGAAAATGTTAAGTAATGCTTTTGACAGCCATGTAATGGAGTACTGAAGAAGTAAGTTACACTTACCGCACATAGTATTTTTATAGCCAGCTTTTCCTTCCTTGCTGGATCATGCCTTCCGTGATGATTAGTGACATAGAACCTAAATGCCCTGTTCGAATTATTTTAGCAAATACAACTTGTTAGAATCTAAAAGTGAACATTACAAATACGTATACAAACATATAAGCTAATGAGGATTGTCGATATGTATACGTCTTGAGAATCGATATGAAGTCTTTGTATGTCACCGGGTCCCTATCTATTGAATCAAAGACCCATGCCATACTCCTCCCGACATCGATGGCTATACAAATCCAGTGGTTGCTGCATGGATTTAATCATAGAACTAGATAAGCCCTTTTGCATTGAATAAAATATATCGAACAAAGCTTTAAGTATAGAGTCGAACTTACTCGAAGTTGTATGGTAGCCATATAGTAGAGTGTTGTTGGAGAGTTTTGAAAGCCAGGGCAATGTATGCCGCAACCTTAAGGGACTCTTCCCTTAGTTTTGCCGTACGGATGTGCTCTTTCTCCCGAAGAGTCTTTCCAGCAGCTAGCTCTTTGGCATCTAGTAGCCATCGTTTAGGGTAATTAAAATTTGTTTGTGCTATAGCTTGAGGGTCTATATACCTGGCTTTCACACTTGGCATTTGTTTGTGCTATTCCTTGGGTCATCGCTGAATTCTTTGTGCTTCTCATCAAACCTTTGCCACTGACTACAATCAGCCGGGTGTGCAATCTTATCATCATCCACCTTGCGCTCATCATCCCACCATGTCATGAGTGCGGCTTCTTTAGGGTTTAGGAAGATACGTCTCAAGCGGTCAGTCATTGGCAGGTACCACATTACCAAGGCAGGAATTCTTCTCTGCTTTGCATCATTGCCTAATGGAGTGTCCTCTGGGGCTGAGATTCTTGTACCACCTTTTTTGTACCCTTCTTATTCTTCTTTTTCCCCATGGAGGCTTCGTCCCCACCGTAAAGGTCATTGTTCTTGTACCGGCTGGCCCCACACCGGAGACATTTATCCAGTGACTTGAATGTTTCGCCACAAAAAAGTATACAGTGGTTGGGGCAAGCATGGATTTTTTCAACCCCCATTGTCAATGGACTTATGACCTTCTTCGCTTGGTATGTGTTGGTGGGAACTGAGTTTGGTTGTGGCAGCACCCATGACAGGAGATGCAATAGATCATTGAAACTACAGTCTGACCAGCCGTACTTAGCCTTCAGGATGAGCAGCTCAAGCACAAAACGTAGCAATGTCCAATGTGTCGGACAGCCCTTTTCAACACCATACACAGTCTCCTTCGATGCTTTTATCACCCTTTCCAAATTTTCTAGACCTTTCGGGCTATTTAGTAAAATCTCTGGTCCAAGGGCTCGAATCATGTCCTCCAAATCATCTTCATCCCCGATACGTGCTCCACCATCATTATTGGCACCACATTCGTCGTTACCATCCCAACCACCAGCATCACCACCTTGTTCATTATCAAACTCGAAATCCATTCGTGCATCAAGCTCTGCTGAATATTAGGACAGGGATTCTATGGTTTCGTCGTCGTATTCCTCATCATCCTCGTCGTTAACAATAACTGTTTCACCATGATGAATCCACACTGTATAGTCCTCAACAAATCCTTGCATAATCAAATATGATCTGATGATAGTCACATCTGTCTATGCCATACGGTTCTTGCAATCTTTACATGGGCAAATAATTGTATCCTTATTGTCTTTCAATGTCGTTGCATGCTTCTTTACGGCTTCAATAAATTTATCCACCTCTTCACGGAAACCTGCCTTGAACCTTAACGAACCATACATCCAAGAGTTCCTGTACTCTATCTTTTACAACAACAACAAAACAAACATTAAATGACTACTTATTTAGATATATATAAAAACGAATCAAATTAATAATTACTTGACAATAATTGTATATACTTCAGATATATATGAATATAAATCTAATATAATTACATGAAGCATACAAACACACCATGGTAGAGGAAAATTAATTAATGGCCTATTTATCTATAAATAATTAAAATACATATTTATTGATTACAATAAACAATTTTAAAAACAACAATTAGCAACAATTATACTTTACCCAATATCTTTCATACAAATCATAGTCTAATTTCATCAAACATAAATTTACAAAAATGAAATTAATAAAAAAAAACCAAACCCTAGATCTAGATCTACATGCAAATGAAACATGCATAAAACTAACTAATTGTTCACTAAAATTAAGAAACATGAACCAAATAAGGGTATGATCTTGTTCCCCTCCCTAATTTACCCTAGTACATTTAAAACTTGGGTCTAATTTGCTTCATAAGTAGCTCAAGCACCATAGAAGAGAGAGAAAAACAAAACTTTAATTACTCACTAACCAACCATTAAAACTAAAAAAAAGTGTGGAATAACATTTTCTTACCTTCTACCACCTCTCCACTAAAGGATTTGAGACTAAAACCTTCCCTCTTAGTAGAGCAATTTTTGGGAGGTGTCCAAGGCCTCCCCACCTTTTCTTTCACGGGTTGGAGTGAGTGACCCGAGGAGGAAGAAGGTGATGTAGCTGTTTTATATGTGGGTCATTTGTAGGGGCGGCTGATGATTGAGATGCCCCTACAAATCAGAGCTATTTATACAGGGGCCATTTGTAGGGGCGGCTGGTGATTGAGCCGCCCCTACAAATCGGAGCTATTTATACGGGGGCCATTTGTAGGGGCGGCTGTTGAGCCGCCCTTACAAATAGAATCGCCGGGGGCGGCTGGTGAGTGAGCCGCCCCTACAAATCAGACCCATTTGTAGGGGCGACTCGTATCACCAGACGTCTCTGTTGTTCCATTTATAGGGGTGGCTGGTGTCTAGGCACCCGAGCACGCCACTGTAGGGGCGGCTCCATCACCAGCCGCCCCTACAAAAAATTCGACCCATTGCTAAAAATCGTTTTTTACGTGGTGGCTGTTTGAGCCTCTTTTCGACTCTCTTTTCTTTTTGCAATTCTTTTTCGACCTTCGCTCCTTTTCCAGCATCGGTCTCTTCCTACAGTGTGGGTAATATACCTTTTCTTGAGTTCGTTTTTAGTAAAGTCATCAACAACAACAACAGAGTCTCTAAGTCCTAAATAAGTTAGGGTAGACTAGAGTTGAAACCCAGCAAAAGCCATCAAGATTCAGATAATGTTTTTAGTAAAGTCAACAAGTCAGAAAAACTAACAGCATGTTTAGTTCCAGGAAGTTGGAATTTTGGGCTACTGCAGCACTTTCGTTTTTATTTGGCAATTAGTGTTCAAACATGGACTAATTAGGCTCAAAACGTTCGTCTCGCAATTTCTCACCAAACTGTGCAATTAGTTTTTTTCGTTTACATTTAATGCTCCATGCACAGACCGCAAACATTCGATGTGATAGATACTGTAGCACTTTTGGGGATTCTGGGGCTGAACTAAACACGCGCTAAAGCAGAAAATTTTCGAGTAGCAGCACTTCCAAACGCGTCACTGCACAACACTGCGGCAGCGAAGGAGAATCTTCCGGCTCGCGCCACGGGGATAGGCCTGGCATCCCGCGCTGATTCCCTCAAGTCGGCTTCCCCAAAATGGCCTCCAATCTGAAGGAAAACAACGGCAAGCTGATAAAGGGGTTCTTTGCATGCGTGCGGAGTTTTCGTACAGTCTGATGCGAGAGCTCTATTTATTTGCAGCCTCTATCGATTTGCATAAGGTTGCAACAGTGTGTTTATTTGTGAGTGTCTCAGATAATGGTGTGATCCTCAAATAATACTCCATTCATAGTCGTCTTCACTTTTTTAAGTAAATCGCTTTTGCTATATGTATCTAAATATAGAATATGTCTAAAATATGTATGTGGAGAAAACCAAAACGACTTTCCATTTGGTACCGAGGTGTCTACCCCAATAGCCAATATGTATCAGTGCTGTATTCTGATTTTTGAACTAATTATTTTTGAGCTGTAGTGTCAGGAATCAGCGGTATGTGATACATATAACGCTTTGTCAATTTTATGATCTACTCCATTCGTTCTAGATTATAAGTTATTTTATATTTTTTTCTACAATTTATAGCTTTTATTATGTATCTAGGCATAATTGTCTATCTAGGTGCATAGTGGCATAAACTATGTATTAAAAAAAGACAGAACAAACTTATATAATTAAACACGAATAAATTATCCACTATACTCTTCAAGGCGTTTACAGTGGTCGGAAGCGCACGGGCACGGTTTGCATGAGCAAACATGTTTTTAGCATCTATACCATGTTTCAAAAAATAACAAACAATTTCTAAATGCCCGTCGATAAGTAATTTCATCATTTTTTAGATTTGTCGGTCATGTTCTTCCAATATGCTCATAAGAGCAGGATGTATATGCTCATAAATCACTCCAAATTAGCTATAATTGGCTAACTAGTTGACTAACAACAAGTTGAAGATTTGTTTAAAAAATTAGCTCACCTATTAGTCATCTTATTTAGATGTACTACAATTAATTTGAGTGAAGAGTGAGTTAATTTTTAGCTTGCTAGTAATTAGCCCTTGGATCAAACGAACCCTTAAAATGACACTTTGGAAGAACCTCGTGAAATTACAGTATCACATAATGAAATGTGATCGAACTTTTCAAAATCAAAAACAAAAAAGAAGAAGAAAAAAGAAATCTTTGAGAACTTAGCAACTAGGGGTAATTCTGTCCATCCCGTATTACCCGTCCTCCCAATTTTAGGCGCCCACGCCGGCCACGCTTCCACTCTACCACCGGCTCCCGCCTCCCAGCAGCGCGCACCACCGTCGATCGCAGAGGAATGGGGGCGAAACGGGTGGCGTCGGCGGCGGGGACGGCGGCCCTAGTGTACGTCGCCCTCTCGGGCCGCCTCTCCCCGGCGTCCGGCGACGACGCCGATGCGGTGAGGCGGCGGCGGCGGAGCGCGGAGGAGGGAGAGGCGGAGAGGTGGCCGGAGCGGGCGCCGACGAGCTGGAGAGAGGCGGTGGCGGTGCTGTCGAGGACGGTGGGGTTCGCGTACGCCGAGACGCTTGGCAAGTGGCCGCTCGGGGACATCGCCTTCGGGATCAACCACTACATGCGCATCCAGGTGCTGTGGTCGTCGTAGGAAGGCGGCGCGTGGTGCGTGTGTTCTTGCTCGGATAGAAATGTGGCTTTGTTCAACCACGATGAGATAGAAAAAAAAAGAATTTAACTTATATTGTGTGAAACCTGCTTGATTATTCTTGTTTCTGTCGAGAAAATAAAGGAGGAACTGGATAAAAAGAACGACCTTTGTGGCGTAGTTTCTAGATCCTTTGACCATGTGGTCTGCCCTGCTGCAGTTTCTCCTTTTTCTAATCACAGGGCTAATATATTAAGTTGATTAATTTGCCAGATTTTTGTTTGGGATTTTCTTTTTCTCGTTTACATTCAAACAATAACTTGGCCTTCTCGATCATTTCCGAAAAGGTGAAAGGTACATTGAGTGATCGATGCTTAATGGATTAGTGAAAGATGATTAATTAGAGCTAGCAAAACTTGGGTTATGGTAGCTCGGAACTTCTGTAAGAACGTCCATCTTTTTTCAGTCATTCGAGGTTTGCCAAATAGAATATGTTCTGTCCAGGGCCGGTCCTCAATTTTTAGGGGCCAGGACGAAACAAATTTTTTGGGTCTGGGTATTAGAGAAAAAACATATGAACGACGCCGCAGCCATCGTGATGCACGACTTTAGCAAGGTGATATTGCGATGGATGCGCATATTGCAAGTGTTTTAGAGGTATGTTGCAATTATTTTATATGGATGTTGCACATATTGCAAGTGTTTCAGAGGTATGTTGCAATTGTTTCATATGGATGTTGCAAAAGTAGATTAGGGATGTTGCACATATTGCAAATGGTTCAGAGGTGTTGTTCAAAATGTTTCATTTGTTCCAGACGTATGTTGCAAGCGTTCTGATATGGATGTTGCACATATTTCACACATATATTGTAAGAATATGTTCCAAATATTTCAGTGTTATGTTGCAGTACATGTTTTCATGGTCGCAAGTTGCAAGTATTTTATCTGATGTTGCATATGTTTCACATATATGTTGCAAGTGTATGTTCTAAATGTTTCAACCATTTCATACGGATATTGCATTCAAATGTTTCATGTTGCACGTGTTTCATACTGTTTAGAGAGTCGATGGGCACAGGGAGTGATGGTGGCACGGCACGGGTGCAGGCCCGTCCCTAGGGAGGTTCGAGCTGTGCCTGCGCACTGGGCCCTCGACATCTAGGGGCCCAAACCCGTATATCTATGCTATAGGTATAGGAGCTCACAGGAAAGGCAGAGCCCATGAGGCCAGGAAACGGAGAGGCATGTATGTGAAACTTTCACGCGTCCGTCGATTTGGCTTCTGCAGTTCCGCGTCAGCGCGTCGCGTTTCGCATTCTGCCGCGCGGCCGCTATTTCTTCCCCGCTGCGCCCAGCCCACTCTCCGTCCAATTACTCCCAATTATTGCTTGCACGGAGGTACCCAATTGCTCTCCTTCGATTGATGATTTGATGTATGCCAAGTATATATGTTTAATCAAGATTTAATTTGCTCTTGTCCGGTTGTCCCCAATCTTTTTCTTTATAATATACAGGGATTTAGGAATCCTTATGGAGTTTCGGTGTAGCTAGGGCAGCCAATAATCTAGTTCTCAACTTGGTAAGAATTCAGGGATTTAGGAATCCGTATAGTGTTGAATTGAATCTAGTATGACATAATTTTCATACATTACATAGTAATAATTTCTAAATAGTGAACTTATTATTTGAGGTCTGTAACGTGTCAAGAAAGATTAAATGGTTTGGCAACTTACGCATTGAGAAGAAATTATTAGATGAAATTGATATTGATGCCATCATCAATGACTTCGCATCAATAAATGTTAGAAGAAAATTTTAAAGTAAAATGTATAACTTATTTGATAAGAATGCTTATTTTAGCAATACACTTATTAGAAACGGCATTATATCATTAGAGTTGTATTAAAGGGCTATTTTTCTAGCTTCGCTCCAGGCCTATAAATTGACAGGACCGGGCCTGCACGGGTGTTGGAGAATGGGCTGTGACGAGCTGGAGGCCGGCGGTCGGGTCACAACGGGGGCGGGGTGGTCGTGCGGGACGAGGCGGGCGGCTTCGAATCCAGGCGGACAGGCCGTGCTGTTGGGGCGAGGCGAGTCGTCTGGACGCGTGGGTGCTGCCACAGGGCGGGGTGCGCGTGTGGGGCGGGAATAAAAATCAACATCAGTGCACGGGGGCAGGCTGCGCGGGCGTCCTGTCCAGACGTCCAGAAGCTAGCATAGCCCATTGGGGGTGGTTTGGGGGAGTTCGGATATTAGTGCATACCTAGTTCATACGAAAGGTACGTACGTCTCGTTGAAGTCTTACTCCGAGTTGGCCGCCCGCCGTGGCGCTGTCGTTGAGTTGAATGATCGCGTCGCAGTTGCTGCATTGTGATCGGGATTTGCAATTTGGTTCCGAGATGAGAAGTCGCAGTCGCAGAGTCGACAAACAAATCGCGAACGCCAATCTGCTAGGCTGCCGTGGGCCTTAACGAGCCAAACAAGCCTTATACTGATACAACTACGTACTAACTGTATACATGGGGTGGGGCCTGTGGGATTGGGGGCCTAGGGCGGCCGCCCCGCTTGCCGGCCCTTAGGCCCGGCCGTGGTTCTGTCAGTTAACTTATTGCATTGACAGCTCTAAAGAATTCAGGATAATTAGGATTTCTGACCAATTACCCTCTCTAGCTTTGCTTCTCACTCCAATTTCTACTATTGAACTTGTCAAATCTAATACAAGCCTTCCCAATTTTTTACTTACAGAAAAATGCAGTTTTATTGGCTGATTGTCCATCTGACAGTTTTCTGGAAAGGGACTAAAATGTTGTTAAATCTCTGGTGAGATGTAAAGAATCACCATTTGGTTTGTTAGTGAAAACTCATGATTTTGGCCATCTGCTTTGTAACATTTTTTTATGCATGATACTGAAAAGCATTCGTTTCCTCAAAAAAAAAATACTGAAAAGCATTCTCTCATTAGTGTTTATTTCCAGGGCAATCTGCAGCATGAGTACACTGGCAGCAATTGTGTGCCCCTGGATGGTCCTGGAGTAAGGCAGGAGCTGATTGGACTTCTCAGATACCTCAGACTCTGCATGTTCTTCTCCAAGAAGCCATATGAAGTGTTCCTAGAGTTTGGTGGTTATGGACAGAGTGATATTCTCATAAGGAAGTCGAAGTCACAGGTTTGTATTACCCTGAGCCAGCTGATGTTCTACAGCATACGTTGCAAGTGGAGATACCTCATAGAACTTTGTGATTCTATTCAGTTTATGAAGCCTGCATTCACGGTTGTCCGTGATGAAAGTACCAAATCCTTCCTCCTTTTCATTCGGGGAGCGACCAGCACTAAGGATCGTCTGACAGCCGCAACTGCTGCAGAAGTTCCATTCCATCATTCAGTATTATTACAAGATGGACGTAGATCCAATTTAGTGTCTGGACATGTGCATTGTGGAATGGTTGCTGCCGCTCGTTGGATTGCAGATCAGGCCATTCCATGCTTAAGCAAAGCAGTCGAACAATTCCCAAACTACAGAGTTAAGGTAATTTAACACTCTTTTCTGATCCTATCAGTGTACACCATAAAAGATGCGCGTGGGATTTAATTTATGTTGTCAAACAACACATGTTATTATGATTTATTTTGGTTAACCGAAAAAAATAATCACCTAGTATGGTTGTTTAGTTTACAAGGAACTCAGTGACCCTAATATGAGTAATAATCCGTTTCAAAAAAAAATAATATGAGTAATAATGTGTCTGTTTGTCCTCTTAAGCAATCAATATTAGGAAAATTCGATTGAAAATACTGCATATCTGATGCTAAAGTAAATAAGTAATGCTTCGAATTTGCTTCTGGCTAACAGAACTGCACTATTTTAATCTAATTTTAGATCATTGGGCATTCAATGGGAGCTGGGATTGCTGCGATATTAACATACATGCTACGCGAGGACAATAAGTTATCATCAGCCTCATGTATTGCGTTTGGACCAGGTACATAATCCAAGTAGAAACGAAGATTTGGCTATCAAACACATCAGTATCAACAAAAAAAAAAAGTAAAAGATAAAAAATCATGGCATGCTAACTTTAGAACATGGATTCTTGTCAACACTTTACACTGATATAATTTCTTAGTTTTGAAATATAAAAGTAGCTAATCTAAAACAGAGTACTATGTAGGAGCAATCATAAGTTTCCACAACAAAGCTGTCACATTCCCCTTTTCTTGGTATCTGGTTGCAAGATGTGCCATATAAACACCTGTTATTAGATGTGCTCCTATGGTATTCTAACACTTTGAAGTGCTCCTGTCCAGCTGCTTGCATGACCTGGGACTTGGCTGAGTCAGGCAAAGACTTCGTTACCTCTGTTGTCAACAAAAACGACATGGTGCCATCTTTCGGCAAAGCTTCAGCTGCCAACCTTCGCAGAGAGGTTAGAGGTACCCCGTGTTTACTGAGTTTCAAGTAGTAGTGACGTCTGGAACTATGAAACACACTTTCTCCCATTAATTAATAGCCTTTAAGTTGTCTTAAAATCTTATGCAGGTTATGGCATCGTCATGGGCTCCAGACCTCCAAGAACAAATTCAGCAAACAAGAATCTTGGGTTTTGTAAATAGCTCTGTGAATTTCATGCGATCCCACATTCCCTTTGTATCCAACACAGGGTCTGACAACACTCCTATGGTAAACCCTAAACACCATGTTCTTTGAAGAAACTCATTGTATTACTGTCATATTGATGTGGAGTCTCCTAAATACATTCTATGATGTTTTTATTTGTAATACGCTGAATTGATTCCTCATGCCATCCCAGGATGAGTTGAACCTTTCCGCAAATGTGCGTGCTGCTGTGCAGAAGCACTCTGCACTGTCCCGCTGGTCATCTGTCGCTGTTAATACCCAAATCCTGGAGTCTCTGGTGAACCCCACTCAGGGCATTCCAGCATTGATGTCTGCATACAGAGGAACTGAACAAAACACTGAGAAGCCAACAATTGCAGTAGAACCAGCCTCATGCTGTCCTGGAGAACTCAACCGTGAGAGATCAGATGCTGTGGAGATTGACCCAGAGGAGAAAGCAACAGACGAAGAACACATGGATCAGCTTCTGAAGGCCTTGCGATCATCGCAAATGGCCTCCCCGGAGCCTCACCAGCTGTACCCTCCGGGCAGAATCATGCACATGGTTGAGCTACCAGCACCAGAAGGGCCGAGCACCGGCGAGCAATGCCACCAGAATGAGGTAGTTGCCATCTATGAGACCCCTTGCAGGATGTATGGCAAGATCCGGCTGGCGAGAACCATGATCAGAGACCATTACATGCCGAGGTACATCGAGGCGATGGAGATGCTGATCGACAAGCTTGCAGAGGATGAGGATGACACTGACAACCGGTTGGACTAACAGATGAACCCCAAAAATACAGAAAGGAAGAAGATTGATAGGGAGTATTGATAGTATAGATAACTTTTACTTACTTATGACTTCAGGCTAGAATCCAGATTAGTGCAGATTGTTGTATCGTCAGCCATCGCAGGAAGAGCAGAAACATCTGCGTTTGTTGCTGAGGCTTGAAGGAACGACTACTGTTATGTTGTGTATTAGCAGTACTTCAGGATTACATTTTAGATAAAAGAATTCAGTGAACAATTGTGATTCTTGGACTTGAGAATGCTGAATGTTTGCTGTTTGGTTGTCCGTGATGTTTGTAAATAAGCAGGGGCAATATTTTAATTATTGGGTTGCGATTATTAGTTGTGATTCCAACCAGAGTGTTGGTTGTAAATATGAGAGGCTATCTGCAGTAAAAATAAATACGATTCAGTTTAGGGATCTAATTAGAAAATTTTGGGGACTGTTTGCAAATATTCAGGCAAGAAATGGACCAAAATGGGGGTAAACTTTGACTTCAGATGCAGGTGATCTTACAAAGTTCAGGCCAAAAATGCCAGTTAGAGACGAGTTCCGAAAATGGACAGTAATCATAATGTGGGAACTCTGAAAGTTTGCACACTGTATTGAAGGACAGGTTATAGACACCATCAGTCTCAGCTACATGATCTTCTACAGTCTCAGCTGGGCACTGTTTGAGAGGTGCTCTCCGCGCTTGCCACGCGGTCTCAGCTGGGCACTGTTACTGATCTCAAGGATGCCTGTCTCCTTGATTTGATAGGCCAGTTCAAGCTCATCCCTTGTAGACGAGTGGCTTGTCGACCCAGCGGACACGGCAGCCACAGGCCTGCAGCATCTGGAGCAGCTCGGTGGAGAGCACAGACCTCAACCCACCCAGCAGCTTCAGCTTCTTCAGCCTCCCACACGCCGCTCGCAGCGCCATCTCAAACCCTTCAATGGAGACCCAGGAGAGGTGAACCATCTTCACGTCCTGGAGGCACCTCAATGAGCCCAGCAGATGGCAAAGGCCCAGGCCAGTGACTTGACAGTAGGAGATAGTAAGCTGCAAACAAGCCGGACAGCAACCTGTAATGTCCCTGATGCTTCACAAATTACAAAAGGAGAAGATGACGTTGTTGAGTTCTTTACTTGTCTAAGGTTCTGGGAGTATCTTGAAAGAGCCCACAGGCCAGCATCATCCACAGAGTAACAGCGTTTAAGGTCCAGTTCTATCAGGCTTGTGCAACCAATGGCGATGGAGGTGATCCCGATGCCTGTGATGCGCACCAGGCATCTCAGCTCCAGGTTTGTGAGTTCTTCCAAAGCGCTTACATGCTTCAAACCAGCATCGGTGATTTGGGTGCAATAGCATAAGTTTAGCATCCTGATCTTCTTGCAGCCACTAGCTACAGCTGCCAGCCCATCATCAGTAATAGCACTACAACTGTGGGAAAGATAAACAGCATGCTTTAGTTTAGAGACCAATGATTAATCAATAAATAATTTCTAAAGCATAAATATAAACATTGATTACCGGTATAGATCAAGTTCCACAAGCTTTCCACAGTTTGAACTAATATAAACAAGGCCTCCATCAGAAATGCTAGAGCAGAGGCCAAGCTTCAAGATCAGCAATTCCGAGCAACTTGCCAAGTGCTGCAAAGCTGAAAATGTGGATTTTGAAATGATGAGCTCAAATTTAGGAATGAACTTTTCCTATAAAAAAATATGGCACAGCTATTTTTCAGTTACCTGCATCATTAATACGACAGTCAGTGAGGTCAATCTCCTTAAGGTGGGAACAGAGGGTTGCGATTCGCTCTAGTCCCTTCTCACTTATAAAAGGGCAGGATTCCAGTCGAAGGCATTCAATCTTTCTACAGTTCTCGGCAATTGCAGCAAGGGCATCATTTGTAAGAAGATGGCAGCATGTCACGTCGATAGTCCTTAAGTCACAGCAATGAGCAACTAGTGAAACAATACCATCATCTGTAACACCATTGCATTTGCTAAGCCCAATCTCAACCAAATTCTTGCAGGTAGAACCAATTGCCTGAAGATTTGAGGCAAAGATTTCAAGGCCATCGAGTCTTAAAACAGTCAAAGTTTCTCCTATTGTTGATAATTTGCTCAGAACGCAAGTCTCTATCTCCTGCAAGTGCAACCGCAGAAGGTGAACAACCACTGGAATTGCGAATTTTACTGCTTAAATGAAATCATGGATTCATATCATTTGTTCTGAGAAAGACAAAGAAGGAACTGTACTCACATGCAAACTGTGTCCAACATTTATTTTTTGGAGAAATCTTTGACCATCTATGAGTGAAGCTAAGCCCAGAGAAGACACATGGTTACACCTCGATACATCAATACTCTAAAACAGGTGAGATTGAAAATATAGTAAGCACAGAGGCATGGAAGAAAAGCTGGCATCATAGTTTACAGTATGATGAAGTTCATACAAGATCTGCATCCTTGCAAGGTGTTATACCTGAAGCGAGTTGCACATACTTAGCATTTGTAGACCATCATCATCTATAAACAAGCAGCTGACCATTGCTATGTCCTCTAGCTTCTCAAGAGTAGAGAGTGATCTAAGGGATTCATTGGTCACCTGGGAAATAAGTCATAAGAAATTTGAGCATTCTTGGATACGAAACAAGAAACAATCAGAACCGTCAAGTCACATTAGGTATATACTATATACAATGTAGGTAGATAGCAGGTGTGTATATGTTGTGTATTCAAATGGGTGAGTGAACCATACCCTTCTAAGTGAAATTTAGTAGTCTTATTCACCAAATTTGTTGACCGAACCTAAGTTTATTCAACGGAATTCCAATGGACTTTAATTCTCTAACATCAAGAGCCAAAATTAATAGAAAGAAGAATTGACCAAGCAATGTCAAGGTGCTAAGCATTTCTGATCACAGAGCTTCTGATTTACGTTGTGTCGAGACAAAACATTCTTTGTTATTGTTGTTGTTGTAAGAAGCAACAACACTTTACCAGCAAGGAAAAGCTGGAATGCTGAAAATGCATCAAATATTCATGAGAGAACCGGCCCAAACACTAATAATAAGAATAATTTCTAATGAAAACGGACTCCTACAAACAATTTATAATTGAAGCATTTCACTCGCTGGACATTGCACTCGCTGTACTCAGTCCACATATCATTGAATATTACGAATTCTGGAAAGTCAGGTGGTCCGGTCACAAGCAGTATCAATTGATTTGATGAGAGCAATCTCAATTTTTTTCCTCAGTCCTACTGACACTACTAACCAAATTTGAGACAACAAATTTGAGATTGGGACAACAAATTTGAGGTTGAGACGCTACCTTGAGATAGGAGATGTCGACGCTGCGCAGTTGGGGGCACTTCTTGGCGAGCAGCTCGATGCCGATGTCGGAGATCTCGCGGCACCACTTGACGCTGAGCCTCTGGAGGCCGGGGCATCCGACGGCGACCTTGGCGAGCCCGACGTCGGTGACGCCGAGGCACTTGTCCATGACGAGCTCCCTGAGCCCCGCCGCCGCGGCGAGCGCGGCCATCTCCCTGTCCCCGGCGGCGACGCAGTGGGAGAGGTCGACGGCCTCGAGCCTCGGGCACGCCGCCACGAGCGCCTCCAGGCCGCGCCACCCGACCCCGCTGGCCCGCGCGAGCCGCACCCGGCGGACGGTCAGCAGCAGCTGGCCCGGCGGCGGATCGGCGGCGCCGGCGCCGGGGTCCGGGACGGGAAGCGCGGCGGCGAGGGAGGCATCGTCGAGGCCCGCGCACGCGGAGAGATCGAGCGAGGACAGCGCTGGGAACGCGCGCAGCACCCGCGGGAGCGCCTCCCGGCGGAGCACCCGCGCGGCGCGGCGGGACGCGGCCTCGGCGCGCGCGAAGGCGCGGCTCGCGAGGCGGCACGACTTGCGGTCCCGCGGGTCCCCGACGCCCGCCAGCGCGTGGGCCAGCAGGTCCAGCGAGAGGGACTCCACGCCCGCGCCGGCGCTGGACCCGGAGTCGTGGCTCATCGCGGTGGTGCGTGCGATGGGCGAGATCCGATGGATCCTGCGGGTGGACTGGACGGTGGCGAGCGCGCGGCGGGAAGCTCGAGGGGCGGAAGGCTTCTGTTCGCTAGCTAGCTGGATAGGAGGCGAAGACTGCGGCGAGTGGGAGGTGGTCAGCGGCGGCGGGGGAGAAGAGTGGTTGGTTGCAGTGGTGGCTGGCGGCGCGGCGAAGGGAGGGCGGGTGGTGGGTGGAGAGAGAATGGGAGGTGAGCTTTGGCTGTTGCGCACAGGAGTTGTATTTATCGGGCCTTATTTAGTTACTGCTCAAAGTTTAAGTCCCGTTTCATCAAATGTTTGAATATATGTACGAAGGTCTTGTTTAGATTGGGGTCAGGAATCCGTATTTGACATTGTAATATTTTCGTTTGTATTTGATAATTATTGTCCAATCATGGCCTAACTAGGCTCAAAAGATTCGTCTCGTAATTTACAATCAAACTGTATAATTAGTTATTTTTTTATCCACCTTTAATACTATCCAAAGATTTGATATGATGGAGAGAAAGTAAAAAAACTTACAATCTAAACAAGGCCGCCGAAGTATTAAATATACACTAGAAAAATCAGCGCGGTGTTGCCACGCCCCAGCCTGTGTAGGCCAGGTTACCAGGATAACGTTTTCAGCTAAGCGGTAATGTGAAGGCGTTTTCGATTACATGATGATAACATCAGCTCAGCATGGTGACCAAAATGCCCAAAATTTAATTACATTATATTTTGTGTTGTATGAAACAGCTGTTCAAGCATCTAGGCTCATTTCCAGAGCTCATTTCCACATATTGGCTTCTGAAGATTGTATCAAGGTTCTATCCCAGCAATCCTAGGACAGTCCTCAAGGTCTGTGCTATTTTATAGTTTAAAACTTTAATATGCAAAATATTTTTGGGTGAATTTTTCATATACTACTGAAGTAGTGTGCAAAATATTTTAGGGTGCAAATTTGCAGCCACATGACGTTACTCCTTGTGCAAAATCTGTCTTCTCTTTTCTTAAACAAAAATCTGCCTTCTCTAAGAGCAAGGCTAATAATACGGCTTGCTGGCTGTAAGGTTCTTTGCAGCCTTCTCTCAGCCCACTCATACAGTAGTTAGCTCTTTACAGTTAATACATGGTCCACTTGTCTCTCTCACAGACTTTCTTGGTTCTTGTGTCCAAGCCGGCTGTAAGCTTACAGCCCGCTTCTCCTCTCTCTCCTCCCCTCTCTCCTCCACCTTAGCATTTAGTCGGCTTACAGCCTGCTATTATACTTGCTCTAAAAGTGGAACTCCTGTTGCGCAGATGGGGCCCACCTATAAACCCCAAGACATTTTTAAAAAAAAAACTTCTCATTGGTGATAATAGACCTTTTCTGGTTGTCTACTTCCTGGGACATTGGTCACAAATTTGATCTTCTGCAAGGCCCCAACTACAAATCTATAACATACTTTATATGGCTACTTGACCAATGTCCAACCTAAACCGACTTATCTGTAATTGTAGAACTTAGGCTAACTTATATCAAAGTTATTAATGTTGATTCAAGATGGGAAATTATATCTTTTATAAAGGAAAATTCTCAAAATGGGATACTGTACTATACATAGGAAGCTTCAGATTGAATGTCCTTTACTTTATTGAATCACTTGTTTGAACAAAAACAATGTAAGGACCTCCAGCCAACTAAAGTAGACTTCAAAATGCTTGCTGAAGATATTCCCTAGGTGGGAGACAACTACAGTAGCAACTTCTAACCAAATGGTCCTCAATGCATTTGTAAGTGAACCAAGCTGAGCCCCATATAACGATGAAAGATAGTTAGAATGGGCGACTATTTTCCATTTGCATAGTCATCAATCACTAAAGCTAATTCAAATGGCCATATGAGGTTGGTGCTTCTGCTCTGCATTTAGATACCGCACCATGGCAGTGGCATTATCTTAATTGGCTGCAAGGTTGGCACTTTTACCCCACGGTAAAAAATCTAAGCAAGGTTGTACAACTCAAAATTCTGGTGGTCAGGAGTCGGATAAAAAATCTAGGAGAATTTAGTAGTTAAGAGTAGGTATTAAACTCTACTAGACTCGATTTTTTGTTCATGTTAACTGAATAATTGCAGAAGCTGTGTAAAAGAATGGTCATTTTAAAGTTTATTCTTTTTTTAGCCTGAGCTAGCTAGCATATTTTTTGGATTTTAGCTGATTGACAAGTTAAATCCACGACTTTTATGTTGGAAGATGATGAACATTGTATATGCAGTCTATGAAAAAAAAGTGAACCAAACTTTGGTATTATTTTCAACACCAACTTGTCCTGAAAATTGTAGCTTTGGAAATGGTTGCATTATACCGTGCTGTGTTGCTGGTTTTGCTAACAGATGTCCTACCTGAAGAAGCTTTGTTAGTTAGAAATGGTAAAGGCTAAAGCTAGGCACTAAAACTTGTAGTGCGTGCATTGCACAAAAGCAGATTTTGGATCTGGATGCGTCCATCCTAAAATCCGGCTTCGTTCTAAGGTATGCACTCAATCGTTTGGTAAGCAAGAACTGAATCAAGCAAGTTATCAGATTAATTCATAGATTTGGCACTTCAAGCACAATTTTGAATAAATAAACAGTAAGCAAGAATTCTGAATTCGAGTTTTGGAGTTAGTAGTCTTGCTACTCATGGATTATATTTATGACCAGACTATAACACTTAACTGACAAAGATGGTCCCATATGTTTCAGTAAATTTGCTACACCAAAACAAGTTTATGAGCTTTAGAGAAAAGTATGGTTGGCTCTATATGCAATTATGCATCCAATGATTGAAGTCATTAAATTGTACAGAATATAGCTATGGAAACATAGCCGGATACAATATGGTTATTTGCTTGAACAATGATAAATATTATGAATGTAAAACTCTGTATTCAGAAGTAATTGTCGTCATCAAGCTTGCATCACGCTCCCTTGAATCAAAGCCGCGTTTCTCTGTTTCACCCAAAATTAGATATATTCAGTGAGCGCTTTACCTTGTAGGCATTTCCTCGAGCTGCTGTTGGGCGTTGTCCATTTGGTCGACTACTCCATTAGGGTGCGTATAGAGGTGCGGGAGGCTGCGTTGTGCGTAGGGCGCAGCACTGGTGCCGCTGAATTTTTTCGTCATGTGCGCCTTGTGCGGCACTGGAGGGGGGTATCAGGTACGAGCAAAGGGAGGAGCAGAGGGGCGAGGTCCGCGGTTGCGGCTGGGAGCAGAGGGGGGTGTCGCTGCAAGGAGAGGAGGCAGCCACGAGGGCAGTTGCCGGATGAGGGCGCGACGTTGATTCGTGTCTCAGCGTGCTCATCGCTCGCGGGCGTGGGGAAGCCATGGCGGCCGGTGGCGCTGCTGGTGCCGTCATGCTTCGTTGCCCAGGCGGTGGAGCTCGAGTGCAGAGCGCCACGACCCAGATAGGGGCGGCGGCGGCCCGAGAGCTGGATGGTGGGTGGCGCAACAGGTGGCGACGAACGCCGTGGGCCACAGGCGACGCAGCAGGCGGAGGGCGGACGCCGGCACCTTCGCGGAGGGCGGAGGGTGCCCGCTCTTGTGGTGCGCGGTGGTGGCCGTGTCCGGCTCGCTTGCGGGGCTGCGCTCAGCTCGCCCGCGCCGCCTCGCTGATGGCTGCCGCCCGTGCTGCCACTCGCTCGACGGACGAGCCCGAGAAAGTTCGCGAGGTTTCGGGTTTAGAAAGAAACGGGCAGGGACCAAATCGATCCGCAATCGAACGGACAACATCGCAAGTTTGCTCCATCGGACGGTCAGCGGGCTAACGGGCGACGTGGCCCGATCCGCTGCCCGTCTTTTGGGTGCAGGATTCCTATATAGAGAATAAAAAATAATTAATTACACAGATTACGACTACTTTGCGAGACGAATTTTTTAAGCCTAATTAGTTCATAATTTGACAATATGGTGCTACAGTACACATGTGCTAATAACGTATTAATTAGGCTTAATAAATTCGTCTCGTGGTTTACCGACGAATTTTGTAATTTGTTTTTTTATTAGTATTAGAACATTCTATACGACATCTCATGTAACATCTGACCTGCCACGCCGTGGATTTAAACGAGCCCTTAACGGTGGTGGAAGCAGGAAGCAGGAAGTGTCGGTGAGGTAACCGATAGATAGGCCCGGGTGCAGCGGATGACGTTGTCTGTGTAGTTCTCGTGGATAGGTCCCTGAAAATTGTGATATTGCAACAATGGCTCGTCGTAGTGTACGTGTACAATGTTGTGTTGCACTGCAGCTCTGGTCACCTGATAAACCAAATGCTAATACTATGATTAGGACGTTCGTTCGGACGTGTGCATCCGGACGCGCCCCGTTCTTGGGTCTGCGCGGCGAATCAGGCCCAACATCCTCTCTCATTCATCTCTAACCAGTGACATAACCCCCACCAATGAAAATCCCCACTCACTTCGCTTGCCACGGCTTCAACGCATCGGGCGTCAACTGCTCCGCCCAGCGCCCCCATCCCTCTCCGCGCGGTAACTGTTGCCACGCCGCGCCCGCTCCTCCAGAACCTCGTCGACGAGTCGGACGTCTTCAGCGGCACGGGGGATGACAACGACGACCTCCTTCGGACGCTCATCAACGCGGACCTCCCTGGCGGTGACCTCGGGCTTGGCGTGTGGAAGTTCCTGGCTGTCGCGACGCTCTCCTTCGCTGGCGTGCCCACGCTGCTCGGGTACCTTGTCCAAGCTGCAAGGTGACATTGAGCAATGCATGGTGCAAGCTTACTTTCAAGTGTTTCAGATGTTTCATTTAGATGCTCCAAGTGTTTTTTTTAGAGTTCAAGGGTGCCCCCTGGCCTTTATATAACAAAGACCAAACCGTTAAGCTCCTTACAAAATTCAAAAAACTCCAACAGAAACTCAGAAAGCCTCAACAGGCTAACAACCGCCCAGAATACCAGAACCCTTACAAACCGCATTACATCCCCCCAGCTTCTGAAACACTCGCAAAACTCAACCAGTTTCTTTCACGAGCCAGCCTTTCCAGATCAACTTCACTTGTAAGCAGAGCATCTGCTGGACTGAGCTTCCAGCCTCTCCCAGCTTTGTACAAGATGCGGTCCCAATCATCATTCACCCGACCAAGCCAGGTAGACGATGAGGACTTGAGGCGAAACTCCCCAGTTTGTCCAGATGATCCAGAAACTCTGGGACTTTCTCCTTCGGACATAGAGCACTCCAATTTTGCAGCATTGCTTTTACCTCCATAAACAGCACCCGCACATCTACCCAGAGAGCCCCCTGAAAACACAAGCTGTTCCTTAGTTTCCAAAGCCCCCACAGGGCAGCAGCACAAAAACATTTTCCACTATAAATTTCCTATTACTAATCCACATAGTGCCAACAGAAACAAAATATGTACCAACTTGTCTATTTAAGACCTCAGAAAGAGTAGACCAAAGTTGTTTAGCTACCACACAGTTAAAAAATAAGTGATTGACAGTTTCAACCTCCGAACAAAACAAACAAGTAGGATCCTTGATTTTCTTCCTAATACTCAAATTATCCCTAGTCAAAACCTTATTTTTAGATAACAGCCACAGGAAAAAATGAACTCTAGGGGGAACCTTCAGTGCCCAAACAGCAGGAACAAACACAGGAGAAATACCCCTAAAATTAATAACTTTATACAAGGACTGAGAGGAGTATACACCATGAGAATTAAACAGCCATATTAAAGAATCTTCCTCATCAGTAAAGCTAATAGTGGAAGCTAACTGGACCACTTCTAACCAAAGATTATATAATCTACCATCAACACATCTTCTAAAAGTGCATTTCAAATCAATCCCATCCCACAGGGATGCCACCGTAGCATCTTTCTCATTAATTAACACGTAGATCTCCCAATATTGAATAGCTAGACTAGAGGTACCTAACCAATTATCTTCCCAAAACTTGCATTTCTTACCATTTCCTATATGCCATCTATAACCCATTTTTGCTACAGCAGCAGCTCTCATCAAACCTTTAAAGAACTCAGAGGCTCCAGAGGAGGAACTATAAAAGATGTTAGGTCTATCAGTATTATACTTGAAGTCTAAAAACTGTCTCCACATCTTATCACCATCTAGATTATACCTTTTAACCCAAGAAGCTAAAAGACACAAATTTAAATCCCTCAAGTTAGGAATAGCTAGGCCTCCATACTCTTTCATCATACTGACACTCTCCCAGTTCGCCAAATGAAATTTACGGGTTGTGGGACTATCATCCCATAAGCAATTACCAAGATGAGAATGTATAACTCTAATGGCCCACTTAGGAAATTTAATAAACGAGAGTAAGTATACAGGAATACTAGCCAAACAAGACTTAATGAGAACTAGCCTCCCAGCATAGGACAGCAACCTGCCCCTCCAACTAGCCATTTTCTTCAACATTTTATCAACTAAAGGCTGAATGTCCTCCCTACTCAGCTTCTCATAATGCAAAGGGACCCCTAAATACTTGATAGGTAAGGCACCAATCGGACAGGAGAACAAATGAGCAAGATTATGTACTGATTCAGGTTCAACATTCATCGGAATTAACTCACTTTTATGAAAATTGATCCTCATACCAGACAACTGTTCAAACCAGATGAGGATACTTTTGAGGTTCCTAGTGTATTCCTCCTCAATTCTAGAAAAAAGAATGGTGTCATCTGCATACTGCAGGGACACAATACCGCCTACCTTAAAGTTTTCAGCTATCCCTTTAATGAGACCTTTCTCAGCACCCTTCTGGAGCATTTTAGTAAGAACATCTCCTACTAGATTAAAAAAGCAAGGGAGAGATAGGATCCCCCTGCCTTAACCCTTTCCCAGGTTTGAAAAAGCTACTTTCTTCACCATTAAGGTTAACTCCTACAGAGCCTCCAAAGACTAAATGCCTAATCCAAACAATCCAAGTATTACTGAAACCTCTAGTCCTAAGGATTTCAAACAGAAAATCCCAAGAAACTCTATCATAAGCCTTTTCATAGTCTAATTTCAGGATTAGACCAGGATCACCTGATTTATTAAGACTATGTACTAATTCATGAGCAATCACAACACTCTCTAAAATGTATCGACCTTGAATAAAGGCACTCTGTTGAGGAGAAATTAATCTATTCATAATCTTTCCTAATCTGAGAGTTAACACTTTGGAAAACACCTTAAAACTGCAGTTAATGAGACTGATAGGTCTGAAATTTTTCATGGATCTAGCTTCATCTACTTTAGGGATGAGTGAAATCATAGCAAAGTTAAGTCTTTTCAAATCAAGATTCCCTCTATGAAAATCATTAAACATATCAACTAAATCAGACTTAATCAAATCCCAAAATTTATGATAAAACATGAAAGAGATCCCATCAGGCCCAGGTGCACCATCAGCATAGCAACTCCAAACTGCTTCCTTAATTTCTTCTTCCAAAAAAGGGGCAGTTAGAAACTCATTCTCACTATAACTCACTAACTCCTCAAGTCTCCAAAAGTCTTGACCTAAGGAGATTGGGGGTCTGTCCTCTCTTCTAAACAAATGTTTATAGAAATTTAAAGCAATGTCCATCATTCCCTGCTGGTCCTCAATTAAACCATTAGGGCCTTCTAGAACCTCTATCCTCTTTTTTCTACTTCTCTGATTAGCTACAGCATGAAAATATGCTGTATTCCTATCCCCTTCTAGGATATTTCTATCTCTAGATCTCTGCCTTGCCTTAATCTCTTCTAAAGCCCAAATCTTCTCTAATTCCTTAGAAACAAAGTCCATTCTATCCCTCTCCATCTCAGATAAAGACCTAGCATCTAACTCGGCTTCTAAGTCATTATACTCAAAAGCAAGCTCATTTTTATATCTATTCAACCTAGCCACTTCATTCAAAGCCCAACCCCTAACAAACCTACGAAGAGTCCTAATTTTAAATTGCCATTTATCTAAACTATTGGACAGATTACAAGGAGTATTCCATGCTTTCTTGACAATATCAGAAAAACCATCTTGGTAAAGCCACCACTTTTCGAATCTAAAACGTTTCTTGCCAAATAAAACATTAGAACCAGTATCCAAGACCAGCGGGTTATGATCACTAGGAAATCTATCTAGACATTTAACAGAAGCTAAAGGAAAGCCACTATCCCAATCAGTCGAGACAAAAATTCTATCTATTTTGGCCATAACCAAATTATCTTGGTTATTAGACCAAGTGTATCTTCTATTAGATGCACTAAGTTCCAGCAGAGCCCACTTATGCACCCAAGCATTAAAAGCATCAGCCCATCTATAATTAATCCTAGAATTATTTTTGTCAGAAGCAAATCTAATCAGATTAAAATCACCACCTAGGATAACAGGTCCCTACCAGGACTCCATAATAGAATGTAATTCTTTTAAGAAGGACTCCTTTCCCTCATCATAAGGAGAACCATAGACTACAACTAATTTCCATCTGAAACCTGTCTTTTTATCCTGCAACATAATGCTAATAGAGAAATCTAACTTGGAAATTAAAGTAGCCGAGAACTTATCACTGTTACTTCCAACCAGGATGCCACCAGCAGACTTTTTAGCAGGAAGATAAAACCACTCAAAAGGCATATTACCAGAAAGAGATCTAAGATAGCCAGGAGTAAAAGACTCCTTCTTAGTTTCCATGATCCCTACAAAATCAGCTCTTGAGCTCCTAATCCTATTAACTAAAGCAGGTAATCTTCCTATTTTGCCCAAACCTCGTATATTCCAGAAGAGACCTATCATTTGTTCTTCTTGCTTTTCTTCCTATGAACTACTTTAGACCAGGCTTTTTCAATCTGAGCCTCTAAAATATTCAAGTCCTTATCTTCATAAAACTGCCCACCAGGAGTTGTGGGATCTAAACTCCTATCATTTTTTCTAGAGGAACTGTGACAACTAGAACCAACAGTCCTACTGTCAACAAAATTTTTTCCATAACCTACAGAATGACTATAACCTACATGGTCATGATCATCTCTCTGTTGACTTCCATCAGAAGTCATCAAACCTTTTGAATATACTTTAACAGGGCAATCTACCTTACTACAAGCTGCCTTAAAAGTATTATTTCTTTCTGTCTCTAAATCCAGAACTTGATCAACTACGTTTTGCTTAGACAGATCCTCAACTGGAACATCTAGATCAAGACTAGCAGCTATATCTAACAAAGAATAAGAAGAAATTTGTGTTGACACTTTTTTACCTTTCTCAACCTCCAAGTTGTTCTTCTTTTTTAAAGCTTGAGCTTTTTCCAGCATATTCATCCCATCTAGAGGAACTCGTTTACTCTTCCTTTCTAGTTGCACAGGACCCCATCCCCTCTTCTTTGGTTTTGACTTAGCCATCACACCCTCTCTTCCTTGATCCACAGCTCCAAGCACAATATCACGATGTGGAATATTAGTACCATCAGCCTTACCCTCCGTGCTCATTTGATTCATTAAAGACTGATCTGACTGATCCCTACTATCAGCGTACCCATAGAGCCACTCAGAAGGCAAATTCAGACTCTCTTCTTCTGGTTCAACAGTTTCACCACCATCCTCTAACCAAGCTTCCTCTGTATCCTCAATTTCCATAGCCTTAAGGAGACTGATGCATGAAGATTCCATCCCCTCTCTATTAACATCATAATCTAGCATTTCCATAGCAAAAAGCTAACTGAGATCCCTTACTGTCTTACTTCCATTCAACATAGACTACTTGGGTTGCTTATCCCGAGGCTCATCTACTTCCTTCCCATGGTTAGTAGAATCAGAAGCCTTGTCATTTTTAGGACTGGTAGGACCACCCTCCTTCTTCTTTTCTTCATCTGATAGCAGGTCATCCTCATCCAGATCAGTATCACCATCACCTCCATCTCCACCATCATCTTCATCTTTCCTAGACTTCTCAGATAACTGCTCAAAGCCTTCTATCTTAAAGCTGATCATAAAGAGCTCATCCTGCATTTCCATGACTCTCTTCTGGGGAATCTTGACTGGATTCCAACATTTTACTTTAACCTTCACCATGGCAAAGAAACTAGCAAATAGAGATTGCCAGTCTACCTCCACTAATTTCCCAATAGTAGAAGCCACTTGCCTAAAGGTGACCCAATCACACCATTTAGGAGGTACACCCCTGACTTGCACCCAAACCTCAGTCAAGCTACTCACTGGCTCAATATTTCCATTCCACACCTTTAAAGAGGCCACACTGTACCCTTCTCCAAGTAGAAATATGAAATCTTATTGATCACAATCCTATCAACCCTCTGTCCAGGAGGAAATCTCACCAGATAACTGAACTCATCCATACTCCTTAACTGCCAAGGCCAGTCTGCATCAAACAAAACCCTAAGATTCCTCAGAATAGTCTCCTGCTCCATCTCACCCTCTTCTATTGTAAAAACTCCACAGTTCTCAAAACCATTCCACAGCTTAAACCTATCATCCTCTGGTGAAACATCCACATGGAAGAAACCCAGGCCTTTGCAAGAGCTGCCCATAAACTGCACCACTTGTTCAGGCTCACTCCACCTGGGGCACTTTTCAGCAATGTGATCTTGGCGAAAACACACAAAACAGACTTTGGGTTTGGAACAAGTGGAAACAAAATGACCTAATTTCCCACAGTTGTAACAGACCACTTGAGACGCCCTATTACTTCCAGACTTTTCACCTTCTATCACCTGACCAACAACCTGATCCACCACTTGATGAGCAGAGATATTCTGTTCTTGAGAAACTTGTTGTTGTTCCAAAGCTTTGGTTTGGTGTTGTGGCAGTGCCTGTTTAGGTTGCTGAGGTTGCTGATGATTGTGTTGCTGGCCTGCTGAACTCAACCCCCAATTACCAGCAACACCTCTGTTACCAGAACGAGAACCCTGACCTCTCTGCCCAACAGCATTAAACTGATTCTGTCTAGAATGCTGCCCCTGATTATAGATTTGTTGCTTGGGAAGATGATTTGGGAAGAACCCGAACGGACCTGGTGGTGGTGGAGGATACGGCCCCATCGGAGGTCCCATCGGCGGACCCGACGGTGGAGGCCCCATCGGCGGCTGGTAGTAAGGAGGTGGATTCCAGACCCAACCCCCCTCACCCTAGCCCCACTCTTCCTCAGGATTCCTCGGCCTCTGCGGACCTCTTCCACCTCTACCTCGGCCAGCCATCCCGAACTTCAGCTTCGACACGAACGAATCCTTCACGCCCTTCCCCCAGATATCTGAGGCAAAGCAAAACTTCTTCGGAGGAGACACCCAGAGATCACCTACTCCAACCGGATGACAATCACTTGGCTCAAAAATCTTGGAATCCCAAAGATTCTTACGGATCCAGACAAGGTTTTCCTTCCGGCAAACCCTAGCCCGACCGCACGGGGAAGGGGAAGTGGAAGGAATGAACCAAAGCTGGCCGAAGAGATCCTCTACATCACCTTCCTCATCCACCAGAGCTCCAAGATCCAAGCCGTTGGCGCCATTGACCCCTCTCCCAGATCTTGACACCTGCGCCGTCTTCCTGGCGCCGCGTGTCCCGCCATTCGGACCCCTCTCGCTATCATTGACAATGCTACCCCTCCGCCTCATGGGTCCAAACTTGGGTCGAAGCGGAGACCCTCTCACCCGATACGGAGACACTGGGATAGAGTCGCCGGACGGCAACCAGAGCCCGCAACCCCGGCGAGACGCCGGCGGGCGAGTCGCCCCCGAGTCGCCAGAGCCCTCTCTCATGATGTTCCTCTCCCACCGTTTTTCTCCTCCAAGTGTTTCATCTTGATATTGCAAAAGTAGATCGTCATGTTGCACATGCTGCAATGGCTATACGCATCTGTTTCAAGTGCATGTTCTAAATGTTTCATCTGGTTTTTTCCAGACGTTCATTGTATGCGTTTTATCTGGACGTTGTATATGTTTCACACGTATGTTGCAACAATTTCATCTGAATGTTTCGCATGTTTACAATGGTTTTCAAGAGTTTCATATGCTTTTGTAAGTGTTTCAGCTATTTCGTACGAATGTTGCAAGCATTTTCATCTGGATGTTTCAAATTAGTTTGAGATGTTGCACATATTGCAAAGTGACTCACATGTCACAATCACCTGTTGCAGTTGCTTGGGTGCCGTGCATGCGGGTGCGGGAAGCGTGATGGCAGCAGGGGCACAGGCAGTCCCCGCGTGGCATGTGCATGCGGCAAGCGGAGGAGCCATGGGCGAAAAGGTGAGGGGGTGCTAGCGGACAGAGGCGCGAAAGTGGGGGCGCAGTTTCCTCAGAGCAGCAGATGTCGACGTCAGGCGTAGAAACGGACTGCAGTCACGGGCGTCCGTCCGAACACCCAGGCGCTGGCAATGTCATCGTAAACCAAAACATGTACAGTAATCCGCTAAGCAATAAACCAAGGACCGTCACGCGATTTGGTCACTGTCGCAGCAATGGTACCTGACGTTATAGACTAAGAAAAGAGGGATCGAAGCCCTCATCCGTAAGACTATGTTTTCTCCGGGGCCGGAGAACTTAAAATCGCCTAGATGCGGAAGCTTCCGTATAGGATTCCATGTGACTTCAAGTGGGCCCGCCCCACATGTCAATAATGAGGCATCGTGGAGACTTTCCGTACGGTCCGCCCGTGGGGGCCCCACATGGCCAGCCGTACGTATCCAAGGACGGGCGTACCTGTGCGGCCTCCTGCTGGTGCCGGTACGGACCGTGACCGAGTCGAGTCGCCTCCTGACTTGTCATCTCAATCTATCTCGACGAAAAGAAAACACAAGAAAAGGGAAAAAAAAGAGTCGACGCATGACGTGTCCCAACGACAACGGCCAGATCGGATCTGAAATTTCAAGGTTGTTCATTCGTTCAAGACGTAGGGAACGTGGTAATTTCGCCTTTTGGCATTTCCATTGGGGGTTGAATTCAGCGGTATCTTCGTTATGACAAAGTGTACATCTATACTTCCCGAGCCAGAGTCTATAGTCCCGACGATGGCGGGAGCAAGGTGCTGTTTAGTTTCCAAAATTTTACAAAATTTTTTCAAGATTCTCTGTCACATCGAATCTTTAGCCGCATGCATTAAGTATTAAATATAAATAAAAAATAAAACTAATTACACAGTTTAGACGAAATTCACGAGACGAATCTTTTAAGTCTAATTAGACTATGATCGGACACTAATTATCAAATAACAACGAAATAGAACAGCCGCCCCTACAAATGGAACAGCAGGGGCGGCTGGTGATACGAGCCGCCCCTACAAATAGGTCGGATTTATAGAGGCGGCTCACTTACTAGCCGCCCCCGGTGTTGAGATTTATAGGGGCAGCTCAATAACCAGCCGTCCCTACAAATACTCCAACAAATAAATACTCGGCTTCAGCTCCTCGTTCCAGAGGCTTTTTCTCACACCTCCGTTCTCCTCGCTTTCTCCCTCCCTCGCTCTCCCAACGCCGACAGGGTGATGGCCACTGGCATGCGCGGCGCTGCAGCTGCGGCCGCCCCTCCTCTTCCTCCTCCCCCCTCACGTCATCTTGGCCGCCCCCCCACCGCTGGCTCCCCATGCGAGGCGCTGGTGGCGCGACAACGCCCCCCCTGCTGCTGCGCTCGGGAGCGCCGACCACCGTCATCGCCCCCCGGCGAGGCCGCCTCCTCCAAACGTCACGGCCTTCTCTCCGGCCCCTGAACTGGCACGTCGACCTGGGCGGATGGCCCCTGGCGCGGCCACGCCGTCCTAGGGTTTGGCCGCCCATCGGCGCGTACGCCACGCCGCCGCCGCGGTGCCTAGTTCTTCGTTGTGCCCTTCACCGGCAACAAGCACCCAGGTATGCCGGCCCCTTCGTTTCCCTTCCTGCTGCGTGAAATCGAGCACCTAGGATCTGGTTCATCTTCTAGTTTCGTGCACTCTGTTTGCTTGTTTACTGGGTCCGGGTACTAGAGACCGCACCACCACCGAACGGAGGGGAGCGGGCGATTCTTCTGGCATACTCCGCCTTCTACCCCGTGGAGGCGCGTCGGAGTCTCTCGCTCGCCGATTTGGAGGCTCGTTCGCGGCCGCCCCGAGCTCTGTGTTTTAGAGCCCAGATCTACTGCCCAAAATGGATGGAGGTGTTGCTTCACCTATTAACTGGCAACATTTCTACTGTCTGATTTTGCTATTTAGTTGTTTGATTGATTGTTCTAGGATTTGATTTGAGCTCTCCTCTGTGGGCTAACTCTGTTTACTTTGTACTTGCACGAATGAACTCTGCATAAATTGTTGTGATTAAGGTTACATGGTTTGGTTTGTCAACCTCTAATGAGTATTGCAGCTACTGATATATCACAGTAGGGTCTAGGTCTTGTAAAAACATCGTCCTATTCATTCATGTACTGTTAGTAGGGTCTGTTTGTAAATTCCGTAGTTGACGTTTTGCTTCTGTCTTCCTCCAATCAAGAATCTCCCAATTTTGATGTGGGTGCAGTATGGATTTGGGACAATTAGCATGTTTATGCTTGCGATCTCACCTGTTTCAATTTAACATCTCTTTATAGTTTTTTTCTATTCTTATTTTTCTACTGAAATTATTCCTGGATAGCAAAATAGAGATATCATTAATCTTGTGCTAGTACAACAAGTAGCTGAAACATTAGTTGGAGCAGGTCCATCCATTCAGTGGTTGATGTATTGCATTGTGCCCATTCGAGTTACAGTCTTGTAGGTAAAAAAACTGCAGTAGTATCTTAAACTCATGCTGGTAAAATAAAACATGAAAGTGATGCAAGCTGTTCTCGACAGTAGCTCAGTTTCTTTGTAGAAAATTTTCCATGTTAGCTTTATTTGGTGAGTTTATAGTGCAGTTTTTATGATTCCTTACTTAAAACGACATTTTTTCCATTACTGTAGTTGTTGTTTGATTTCACGAGTACTTCTTTGGACCTATTTTTCCTACTTTTATGATGCCTGCTAGCCAACGGCTCCTCATACCGGTTGGTCAGGATGTCCAGTCGGCACTCTCGCGTGCAGGGTTTGAGCCCCCACGGGTGTGCTCGTTCGCCTGCCGGAGTTAAAAAAAATCCCCTCGCTTGTCCCGAGTTTCCCAAAGCATAGGTTAATGGATCGGCCCACTCATAGGTTATCTGGCCCCTGTATAAGGGCGGGGCACGGTGTTCGGGGGTTTTCTCGGCCTGCGTGAGAAGGTCTTCTTCCTTAAGCACAAAGTTGCGGGGGCTGTCTGCCCACCGCAGGCCGAGTTTTTTTATGATGCCTGCTAACATATTCTTTCCACTGAAAGGTGGATCTGACAGACTATGTGGAGAAGCATGATTTGTTTCGATGCTGTCCTCGACGAACATGTTTCCAATGATGAGGTGTTGCTCTTTCTTATCTGTTTTTTTTCTCTCGAACAAGGAGGAGAGTGTAAGATCAAAATAATTATCATTTAATTTACAGTTAACCTTATGGAATTTTCTGGACAGGTTTACCGTGAAACAGTTGAGCCCATAATTCCAATTATATTTCAGAGAACAAAAGCAACATGCTTTGCTTATGGCTAAACAGGTTAGATAATACATTCTGTTATTACAGGGTTATCAATATACTCCATCCGTTCCAAATTATAAGACGCTTTGACTTTTATGGTACATCCATTTTGCTATGTATCTAGCAAAATGGATGTACCAAAAAAGTCAAAGCGTCTTATAATTTGGAACGGAGGGAGTATATTTTTATGCATAATTGCATTGTGGTTTCTTATAGTTTCTGTTGTCCTACCATATGTCGAATTCGTGAACAGGTAGTGGCAAGACATACACAATGCAGCCTCTGCCTCTGAGAGCTGCACAAGACATGGTTCGTCTATTGCACCAACCCGTCTATCGGAATCAGAATTTTAAGTCGTGGCTTAGCTATTTTGAAATATACGGTGGGAAACTCTTTGATCTTCTATTTGACAGAAGGTTAGTTTTTGGATTTTCTTTTTTCGGTTACGTGACCTGCTTAAATATTTAAAAATGGCATACGTTTCTACCTTCATGATTTTGATGTATTGAATACCACACTATCACATTGTCTTTTTTCCTTCTTCCTGGTTGTGTGTGGGTGAACTTGTGCATGTGTGTGCTTGTTGCTCGTATTCATGATCTCTGGTGCGACCGTGCGAGTGTTGAAGCATGTCTCTACTTCAAAGTATCTATTCTTCATCTATACATACTCTATTGTTAGCCTTGAACCATTATTTGTTTGGGTGAGAAATCCATGTTTTCGGATATTAGGCCGAAATGCCGCTTGATGCTTTGTAAAACAGCTGTTGTTAAAGTTCCCTTTGATGTAACAATGCTTTGTAAAACAGCTGCTATTACAGCTACATTTTTCATCATTTACTGAAAGGAAATATTTATGTCTGAAACAATGGCACTTCCTTTTGGATTTTGAAGATTTAACTTATTGTTTGAAATATGGGCCTAAAAATTGTTTTTGGGATGTTCTGTCCAGATTATTTTACCTAAACTGAAATCTTCTATGCTTTGTTTTATAGGCAACTACTGATGAGGGAAGATGGCAAGAAACAAGTTTGCATTGTTGGTCTACAGGAATTTGAGGTTTCTGACATCCAGATCGTCAAGGAATATATTGAAAGAGGAAATGCAGCCAGGAGCACAGGGTCAACAGGGGCCAATGAGGAGTCATCAAGGTCACATGCTATTATGCAACATGCTATTATGACGTCCTCTATTTTTTGCTTTGTTAGCACTTGAGTGCTTGCTTGGTCTTTTTGTGATATAGATATATGTTTTGTTGTCATAATATGAGTTTGTTTGTTATTATTGTGATTCTTGTACTATAGAAGATGTTTAGAAACTTTTGGCTAAACAATCTTGTTTGGGCCACAATATTACAGTCAAGTTTGCCAGGATACTTGATCATGTATTTGACTTGTCACATGATGATTTGGGGAGCACGTGTTGGTAATTTGAATTTTTTTTGCGGAAAAATGTACTGTTGGGGTGGCTGGTACTGTAGCGGCCCCTATAAATAGGTATTATAGGGGCGGCTGGTACTGTAGCAGCCCCTACAAATCAATTTGTAGGGGCGGCTGATAACACCAGTCGTCCCTACAAATCGATTTGTAGAGGCGGTCTGGGAACTGCCCCTATAAATGCATGATTTGTAGAGACGGGATTGTAGAGGCGGCTGGCCGAACTGCCCCTACAAATGCCCATTAGCCGCCCTTGAAAATCATATCTGACGTAGTGACTGTCCACTTTTATTTGGTCCTTGGTTAAAGAGTTTTGGTCCATAATTTAGGAAGCAAGTAATAGTGGGAGTGGCCGCGGTGTGCTAGGCTTTATGGTTGAGTAGAGATGATGATGTGTTTAACAGAACAATTACTGATTCTTTTCTACGGGTATATAATATCAGAGGGGGAGGGGGACGTACCGGATCATTTTGGTCTCAGTTGTCTAAAGAGAAAGAAAGAGTGAATGGTGCATACGATTGAAATTCATGATGATTGAAGTCTCTGTGTAGCTGGGTTAGAGTCGCCAAAGAAGGATAGAGAATTAAGTTTTCCTTGTATTTTGCTGTGGGTCAATTTTTGATCCTTTGTGTTCTGTCCAGTGGTGTTTGATCTAAATACCTTTGGGTTGTAATATACTGACTGTACTCATTCACATGTGGTGAGAGGAGGTCGGAATACTTTTTATTTGTAAATTTGAAAAAAGAATATGTACGGATGTCCATCCCACGTTAATTTACTGATGATTAGTTCGTGGAATTTCACTCATATATATGTCTATATATATCTGCAGTTCTAAGGTTTATTTTATTCAGTTTGAATAAATTAAAACATCGGTCTTAATAAGTACTCTAATAAAATTTTGTATTTGTTTATTCGTTTAGTATACTCCTAACATATATTATATAATATAAAAATCATAGTTAATGGTATATTTTGGGGCTGTTGTCGAAAACAGCGGGAAATATAAAATGGATGGTATTCGGTATAGTTAGTCATAAAATCGATGATAGGATCGCTAATTGTTCCTTTTTGAAGTGACTAGTATACTGTCTGTGCTAAAGCTATACGGCAACATTCGGGTATATGCAAATTACAACTGAAATATCATTATCGAAAAAAAATCTTGACAATACTGCAAAATATCAATGTTGGCTTGAAATTTCAGAGACCAACAAATCAAATATGTACTAACAAGTTGGGCCGAATGAACTCTATTCTTTTCACCTTAGATGATACAATTATTATTTTCACACACAAGCAACATTGACGCTAGACACGAAGTTTAAGAAACACTCTGAATAATTCAACAATAATAAACTCGGTAAATGAAAACATTCATGAGGAGCATACCTCTGATGTCTTTAATGTTTTCTGTCCCGGTCCATGTTTTCTATCCTGGTTCCGGTCCCTTGCAGGGTTCCTCCCACGGTAATCCTCTCAAGATTATTATCCAGAAAAGATGATAAAAGGGGATTCACCATGCCATTAATAAACTTGGTAGATTCACTTCAAAGGTGCTCACAGTTTCATGACCGTTAGGATCATCAATTTCCATGGGTTGTTCCTCCTTGCACTCCTACATATCAACAAAAAGAAAATATAGTGCAAGACATATGACCATCCCTCACCATAAAAAAGAAGGCTTGGTAACTGTTCCTTGCTGCTCTTGCACCCAAAAATTCTCCCATGGCTTGTTGCTTCCTCTCCACCAGATGCAGCAGCATGGGGAGGGCGGAGGGAGTGGTGGGGCGGCGCCGACGCGGGGGAGGAGCACCTGTTGACAGAGGAAGTCGCGGGGTCGCTGGAGGGCGTCTGCCAGTAGAGCGAAGGAGGCCGAGGGGAGGGGGCCTGTGGTGGCTGCCGCCTCCACGGATGGGACACCTCCCAAGCGGGGTGCTTGCTATTGCGCCCCGGCGGTCAGTGGATGGCGCCCGGTAGCCTACGACCTCGCGGCCGGCTCCCTAGTGCCCTGGCGGCCAGCGCCCGACACGGCCTGGTGAGGGGAGGAGCCGTGCCGCGTGGGGGAGAGGATCGCGCGTGGGGAGAGTCGCGTGCCGGAGAAGAGAGGCGATGTGAAGCCGGGTGGGAGTCGAGGCGTCACATCGCATGCGTGTTGGACCGAGGTGGGTTGAGGTTCCTTACACGAACGGGCCTCCAGCCTAGTGGTTGGAGCTCCTCATAAGCATCCTAACATGTTAGGTTCGAATCTCCACGGGGACGAATGTCTGGACTAGGTTAAAAAAAAGGCAGGGGCTCTCCTTATTCAAAAACCATAAATCACACATTCCCATCCAACCTTGCGCTGCACCAGACCCACGGGGTTTCTTCTGTGAAACGGTACAAGGGAAAAATTGGAGTTCGCGATACGACCTCGAGTCATATATGGGCTATAGTACTTGTTGGAAAAGACATTCCATATTTGAGATGAATTGTTTGGCGGATAGGCCTGCACATGGAAAAGCCCATGCGAGTGCAGGGTGGGCTCGCGGCCCACATGTCAGGTCGATCGTCGTAGGAAATCCGAGCTAGCCTGGTTTGTTGGGTAGGTGTAACCGGACCCAGCCGATCGAGTCGGAGAAGAAATCGGACATATTACTTTGCTGTGTATATAGACGTATTATTTGATCTATATATATAATAAAATAGATGTATCAAAAAAATTAAAGGAGACTTATAATTTGGAACGGAGAGAGTAGTACGTTAGCTTGATCTTTTCTTTTTGTGCAGTTGTTCAATGGAGCCATTGCTAGATTCCTGTGGGATGCTTTGTTGATTAGTTTTAATGTTCAACCACCATATGATACTATCTTGTTTAGGCCTTGGTTAAAGAGTTTTCCTTCATAACTTAGCAACCAAGTAATAGTACGTGGAACGGGCCGCGATGTGCTGGGCTTTATGGTTGAAAGTAGAAATGATATTGTGTTTAACACAATTACTAGTAATTCTTTCCTATAGGTAATTTCAAGGGGGGGGGGGGGGGGGGGGGGGGGTAGGCGGGGCGTACTGGATCAGATTTTGGTCTCAGTTGTCTAAAGAGAGGAAGAGAGAGTGATGATGAAGGAAGGGTGCATGCGCTTGGAATTTATGATGATAGAAGTTCTTGGAAGTTGGGTTGGAGTCGCCAAAGAAGTATAGGGAACTAATGGTGGTGTGTTTGGTTTGTTTGCTGGTTTGCCTGTCGTTACCTTGTCAAGCAAGGCCAGCCTTGCCAGGAGCAGAGAGCCTATTCGGCTTGCTCAACTTGGCGAGGAAAAAGTCTTGATAGCACTAGCCCCGAGACGGATGACAAATTAAAGAAACAAACGCACAAACGCTACTAGACCATTGATTCCACACCTAGGTAGACAAGGTGAGGGAGCGGCAAAGGGTATCAAATGGCCCCTAAGTTCTCCTTGTCTTTTGCTGCGGGTAAATTTTTTATCGTTTGGATTTGTTTGTGTTCTGCCCAACGCTGTTTTGGTCTAAATACCTTTGGGTTGTAATGGACCTATAGACATGTCTAGTGTATATATCTCCGGTTCTAAGGTTTATTTTATTTTGAACAAAGCTTATCTAGGTTAAGGTATGGCAACCTTTATTTCTACTAATACAATTTAAAATACTCAGTCTGAATAAATTTATTTGAGGACCACTAATAGAGAACAGAGTTTCGGTTTTTTGCTTTAGTCCCGACCGGAATTTGGCCCGGGAGTAATAGGAGATTTAGTCCCGGTTCAAACCATCAACCGGGACTAGAATCCTCTGCCCAATGGATAAGTGCAGCATGCTTTTGCAGCAGGGACCTTTAGTCCTAGTCTATGGTTCAAACCGAGACTAAAGGTTGCCTTTCAATCCCGGTTGGAACCACCAATCAGGGACCAAAGGTCCCGCTAGCCTTTTATCCCGGGTTTTGGCTCCAACCTGGGACTATAGGTTGATCCTTTAGTCCCGGTAGGACTCCACCAACCAGGACTAAAGGTCCCCACCTATATATACCTCGCTTCCACTTTCTCCCTTAGCCCGAGACACACCGGTTAAATCTTAGGTCTTTGCTTATTGTTCATCCGTGTTCTTGATAGGGGGAGCAAGTTCTTGCTCTCGGTCGCCGGCTTCATCTTCAATCTTCTAAAGGTTAGCAACTTTCTTCTTCTAATCTTTCATTGCTAATAATGTAGATCGTTTCATGCTTTAGTAATAAGCATAGAAATATTCAAATATGTGGTTTTTAATTAGGAATAATAATGGTGGATTTTATTTTTATTTATACATCACTTCTACATAACCTTAAACATTTATTATTTTCTAGATCTTTGTTAGCAACATTATTTCTTGATGCGAGTTAATAATCGTTAAACAAAATTAAGTGCAAAATGTTTAAGTTTACTTGTCATATATATATATATATATATATATATATATATATATATCTTGATGATTTATTATTGATATGTTTTTTTAATATATATTGTTACATGGTATATTTATATGGGGGTTCTATATTTATTGGGATGTTTTTTTAGTTTTTTAGTTACGATGAATGGCGGCGGACTTCCCCAGCCACAGGAACCTGGTTTCCACCCTGACGATCTTCCATTCGCGCCATCGCCAGATAAGGCTGTTCCGCGTTACCCAGACCCATTAATAGTATGGAATATTTGAAGTTTTGCGTGCTAATATAATTTTTGCATATATATACACTCATTCATAATATGATTATTGCATATGTCACAGACTATAAAACCAATCAAGTGGCTGGAAGTAGCACTATGGCTGCTCGGGGTGTGGGACATGTTCGAGACGACGACAAGTGAGGTCATGAATGATGAAGGAGGCGAGTTATGGACGTGCAGTCTTGCCTTCGACATCCTCATTATGTACAATAATGAGGTGCGCTAGGACATCGTGTAGACTGGATGACGATCGCCGACCAAGATAGGCGCCCAGATCGATGTCGTGCTGCTTTCTTTACAGGCAATTGAGCGAATTGGCTACCGTGTGCCTGATTTCTCGTCCTTGAAGATAGAAGCTTTACGTCAGCATAGTCTGGATGTGCCACGAGTAAGCGAGAGGCATGTGACATTCAACTATATAAATGTAGTACATCGTGTATGATATGAGAGTAATGTTTATTTATTCTTATTATTATATGAGCGCTTTCTGATATTTTTTGTTTGTTAGCTTGCAGGTTTTGCTCTATGATTTCACTTATGCTACATGTGGTTTACAACCCATTCTCACGCAAGTTCTTAAGCGACTGGGGTACGCTTGGGACTTCGTGGAAGCGATGGGCCAGAGGACGATAGCTGGCATCCAGTATTGCATGAGATTTAGGTAGTACCCTGCCATCAATAGTACGTTAGTAGGCTACATCTATGGGATGCCATGTCCTCGGCGTTGTGAGGCAATGGAGAGTGTTGTAGTGCGGGCCTTGCATTACATAGACAATGACCATAGTTACACAATCCGAGGCATACTCTACTGGCAGTGGAGACAGGCTAGGGTTGCAGCCGGTTTGCAGGATCCATGTGTTAGTTAGGTTTATTCATACTATTATGTTTAATTAGGTTTATTAGAATGATTATATACTTTAATTAGGTTTATTTGTATGGATATTTTAATTATGTTTGTATGCAAGTTAATTATGTTTCATTAGGTTTATTTGTACGGACATCATAATCATGTTTGTATGGATTGTAAGGTTCTCTAAGATCTTTATTATTGTTTTTGTTATTTCTTCGTTCGACAAAGTGGTAGTTTACATTGTTTACAAATTTACATCTCTCTTATAGTCTATAAGAGATATAATTTTGTGAACAATGTGCAGTACCATTTTGTCAGACGAAAAAATGAACAAAATAAAAGTTATAGATCTCGAAAAATAACACAACTTTGTAGTTGACAACTTTTTAACTTGAAATCATTTTGTCAAAGAAAACTATGTTTGAATTTCTAAAATCTGAAATTTAAATTTTTAAAATGTCCTCAAATGGAGAAATGACCAAAACAAAAGTTGTAGATCTCGAAAAGTTATACAACTTTATAGTTGACAACTTTTTCATTTGAAATCATCTTGTTAAAGAAAACTTTGTTTGAATTTCTAAGATTTGAAATTTGAATTTTTAAATTGTAATTATAATTTATAGCATATGTTATTAAACATTTAAAGCATGAGACAAAAGCATTATAAATTGTATATGAAAGCAAATTTGTATTCCAATTTTTTGAGCTATATTTTTTTACTACGTAATTTCTAATTTTCAGCCTATTTATGTTAAAGGATATATTATAACTGTTGCATGGGTGAGAAACGAAACTGCCGTGTAGGCAGCAGTTTTGCCGCATGCCAAAATTTAGCTTTAGTCCCGGGTTGGGCCACCAACCGGGAGTAGAGGCCTTTTAGTCCCGTTTGGTGGCCCAACCCGGGACTAAAGGTACCAACCCTACATATACTCGTCTCTTCTCTTCTTCTTTCTCCTTTCAAGCATCGTCGGATTCACGCCACACACTCCACCGCGCCGCCACCCCCGCCGTGCGCCACGCGTCCGACCTCGCCCCCTTCTTCGGCTCACGCGGTGGGTCCTCGTCCTCAGCTCTGGAGCGTGCAGCGGTACCCACGTCCTCGTCCTCCATCGGCCGGCCAGCGTCCTCGTCCTCGGCTCTGGCACGCACGCGGCTCGTGCCCTCTTCTCTAGCACATGCGGCGTGCCCTCGTCCTTGTCTCCCCAGCGCACGCGGCGGCGCCCTCGTCCACGTCCTCCGGCGGCCGGCCGACCTTGCCCTTGTCCTCGGCTCTGGCGCGCGTGGCGCCCTCGTCCTCCTCTCCGGTGCGCGCGGTAGCTCCATAGCCTTCCTTGTCTCCGGGCAGTGCCTTCGCGTCTCTAGCCTTGCCCTTATCTCCAGCATTGCCTTCGTCTCCGGCCTCGACATCGTCTCCGCCGGTGCCTTCTTCGTCTCTAGCCTCGGCCTCGACGCCGCTAGGTGGTAATACTCGTTGCCAACCCCTCTGTCATCCCTTCGTGCTGTGTGAAATCGGGCTTGGAAAGATGTTGAATTTTGATACATAGGGTTTATTGATGTGAATTTTGGTATATATAGACTTATAAAAAAATTGACTTCAATGATATACATATATGAATTTGATATATTGACGTGTTATGCATTTTGATATATTGACTTTAGTGATATGAATTTTGATATATAAGGTTTATTGATGCGAATTTTGATATATATATAGACTTATAAAATAAATTGACTTCAGTGACATACATATATGAATTTGGATATATTAACTTTAGTGTTTATGCATTTTGGTATATGGTAAATATTGACCACAGTGATTTGAATTTTGATATATAGGCTTTAGTAATGTGAATTTTGATATTTGTAGACTCATGAAAAAAATGACTTTAGTGATATACATTTTCGTGTATGAAAAATATTGTCTCCAGTGATATGATTTTTGATATATTGACTTTAGTGAGAAGAGATGGCTGGACATCGTCTCCCTCCGCCGGAAGTCATAGGTTTCAGCGGCTATGTAAAGTGGATGGGATTCGATCCAGTGTTGTTGAATGTACCGTTTAATCATTCAAGCATAGTAAGTAACTCTATATGTTTCCAATAAATTAATGTGTCAAATACGCTTGTATAAATATATTTTATGATATGTATATATATGTGATTCTTAAATATACTGTAGGTAATTGACCCAATCATTTTGCTTAAAGAGACACTCTCAAATTTGGGGGTTCAGGCATTGGATGTTTAGACCTTTCATGTAGATAATGGTCTATTAATTCCAATGTTGAATTAGGTTTTTCCATCAGCCACTAGGAGGGGTAGAGGTGTTGTACAAATCTCAGAGATGGAAATAAAGGCACTCCAGCAGACTGTTGCACAAAAATATGCTATCATTACATGATGTAACTAAGCTTGCGAATATTGGGTACACCCTGCCTACACTATCCTCCGTGCTGATACAAGCTATAAATGCGGACATGCGTCATGATGTTCAGGGCTTCTGTGCAAGCATTGCTCGGAACAACCGAAATCATGTGGTAAAGTCAAAGTCGAACTCATAGCTTATATCTGGATTTGTTGTTATATGTTGCAAAGCTTGGTTCTCATAACCTTTTTTTCTGCCAACACTTACAGGTTGAGGACTATGACTTAACCTACAAAGGGTGCAGTTTTGAAGCGATTCTAAACTAGACAATGTATCAATTGGGTTATGATTAGGAAATATGCTCATGAATGGCCAACACTCACTACGGAAGGATTTTAAGCAAAGCTGCTTGCGACTAAGAGGGGAGACCCATCGACTTCTCGAGCACCATTAAACGTCGTTAGTAGACCCTATGCTCATAGTTGTGAAGCAAGGGAGAGTGCACTAGTTAATACGTTGGTCTTCATCACTGATGTTTTTGGATACCACATCGGTGACCTACACTTCACCGAATTGAAAATACGAGAAAGTGAACTTCATTAGGTAGCAGTGTTGACATACTATGTTTGCATGGACTTTGGGGGGCACTTGGACATGTAGTGTGTAATGACTTGGTTTAAATTTATTATGGTTTGTATGAAATTTGATTGTGGGATAGATGATCATTGTAATATACAACATTTTACTTAATTAGTTTCACTCTTAATATGTGCGTACAATATTCAATGCAAAGAAACCGTAAAAGAAAAGAAAAAAAAGAAAAGAAAAAAAAAAGAGACATTCAGCCTCGGTTGGTATAACCAACCGGGGGGTGTAATACATGGCAGCGCCTGGAGCCCGGGCTGGAGCCGTCTTTACTCCCGGTTGGTATTACCAACCGGGACTAGAAGTCCCTAATCAATCCTGGTTGAGGGGACTAGGACTAAATCCGGGCCTTTGGTCCCGGATTGGCAGTCCTGGTTGAGAAACCGGGACTAGAGGAGGTTTCCCAACCGGGAATGAAACCCACTCCTGCACTAGTGGACGTAAATGCTAATACCATTTACTATAAACGTGGTTAAATTTGAACTAATTTGACCGGCGTAGATATCATAGTTGTATTCTTTCATGGACGGAGGGAATACAAGACTGACCTTCTACATGACCTTAAGGTCAAAAGCTTGGGGATCGACTTCTTGTAATGTGTGGTACATGCCTTAAACATAAGGGATGTTGTCCTTGTAATGTGTGTTCTGATGATGAATCGGCGGATGGCTTCACCAAACCAATAGTGGCGTCCAAGTTGGCTCAATTTAGAAGCAATCTCAATCTAGTGGCCGGTTGAGATCGAGAGGGGTGTTAAGGTATGCGTTACAATCACGATCGGCTAGGTTGCTACAGGCTTGTAGTCCAAGGCAGATGAGTTAGTTTCTTTCGAGGATATCTGTTGTTTTCCTTGTTTGCTGTACACGCCACGCCGGAGGATGTTCCCGTGCCCATATAACACGTAGTCAAGACCTCTAGCGAGGTATCTCGTTCAGGGGTGGACCCACAGGATATGCCGAGTGGGCACCTTGAGGTTCAGGTGTAAGTGAACCATAATACTCTATAATTTTTTTTTGTGAAAATAAAAGAAAAAACATACCTGGTCACACGCCCGACGCTGCCCTGCCGTTCGGCTTCTGTGCGCTCGAGAACACGCGCAGACGGTGCAGTAACTCCACCCCACCAGTCCCACACATTGACCCACGCGCCTGGCAGTGAAACCGTCCCGCCGTGTCATCGCAAGTCCGCAATCGCATCCACGCGGGTCACGGGAACGCCGTCACGCGCCCACGCCGACGCCGGTCGCCGCCATGCCGGAAGCAAGGAGCGGAGGTTCGAAGACTCGGAGGCGCAGCAATGTCGTTGTCTCGGCGACATACTGCACGTGAGCACGTCTGCACAGCGGCGTCGTCTCGTCGAGATACTGCACGTCTACACAGCGGCATCGACAGGTTTTAGATTAATCTTCTATTCTTGTTCTTGCTTGTGTACAGTGTACTTAAATAGTTTTAACTATTTTATGTATTTATGTATGAGTGATTTTTGTATTCCAGCTCGTGAGTTCATTCAACAGCAACAGATCCTAAGGACTTCTCCAACAATGATTTGCTAAAACTTGAATTGCAACTTGATAATTATATTGATGACATTAAACGAGATGATAGCTTTCAGGGTCTAGATAACATTGTTGATCTCTCGGTTAAGATTGTTGCAACATAGAGGCACAAAGGGTATGATATGGTTTACTTGCTTCTCAAATTGATATTGCTTTTACCGGTGGCAACTGCGAATGTTGAAAGGATATTTTCTGCATTGGTTATAGTAAAAACAAAGTCAAGGAATAAGTTAGGTGATAGTGTTTTGGATGATTGTCCTTTCATATTTATTGAGTATGATATTTTCTTTCAAGTTGATGAAGATGATATAGTCGAGACATTCATGTCATCAAGAAAGCAGCGGATAAACAAGTAATATTGTAAGTCTCTTCTACGGCTATATTTCAAACTATTTGTATTTCATTTGAACAATTTATATCGAGATTTGTCGTCGTTTCTAGCTTAATCTTTGAATTTAAGGCTTATCATGATATATATTTAATGTACGTGGTTTTACCGAAATAAAATATGGTTTTACCAAATTATATAAGTAATTTTTTTAAACATCCCCATATCCTATCGTAAAATCCAGGTCCGTCACTAATCTCGTTCCACCCATTTTTCACATGCGGCCCGCTAGTCCGCACCCCATTCGGCTCGCCCGTGCGTTCCTGTGGTTGGTTGGCGGTGGCCCACGGGGATTGAAGGATGCCGGGAGAGACGGCGAGGAAGCGGGTATATGAGTTGAGAAGCTTCGCGAGAGCTTATGGCTGAAGTGGGCGAAGACCCGACCGATCCAAGATCAGACGATCTCTTTCCCACTTAGGCTATTGCTTCAGAGGCCTGCGCTTGTAAAAGCCCATGCGACTGCAAGTGGGCTGGCGACCCACACGTGAGGCCTTGCACACGTCAGAGGAGGGTTACGATGTCGGCGGCGATGCGATCGGCCTTGTTGGCGAGGCTCGGCCGCCGTGCCCGCTGCATCCCTGCGCCAGCGCCGAGGATGACAATGCCGCCGCGCCTCCAGCCAGCGGCGGCGTTCGATGTTTCGGATCGGCAAAAACTACTACTACTACCACCACCAAGAAGTTGCTCCGGACGAAAGACAAGCCGAAGATGTTTGTGAGCAGGTGTGTGACGGCTGTTTCGGAAGCAGAGCACTACCTTTTGGCGTTGGCAATGTTTGGTTTGGCGATACAGTCCGGCTATGTCATGGCTCAGTGTTGGTGCGACGGGTCTCTTTTTCGTGGTCCTACTAGGCCCCGTCTACCGGACGTGGGTACTTACGCCTGTGTGGCAATAATAGTAGCTAGCCAATGTTCTTAGATCTGCAAATGATTTCTTGATTGTTTTTAATCCATTAGTCAGGATCTGCAACTGATTCGGGGGTAAATACTGGAGAAAGCTCCATGATTTATAAAGCAGCAAAAGTTGAATGGTTTCTGGGCCTGAATCAAATGGCAATCGTCATAATCTCAACTCTCTTGCATATATTATTGGTTTTTTTATTAGAACACTAAAAAAAACTATCTCCTCGTAGCGAGAGGAGTAACAGCAGCCAAACAGAGAAGTCACATGTTTTGTATCACTCGGTAGTCAGTCCGTATCTCACAAACTACTACTCCACTACTCACTAATTTTGGTAGGCACGTAGATCCCCTAACCACTAATCGAATTTCAGCTTGATCAGACACAGTTTCAGCACCCAGACATATCTTCTACCCAAGCTGCTCCGTTCTGAAACTATATATAGTGGATTGAACTAACAAAACCTCTCTCAAATCTGGTGCTCTACTCAACTAATCCTCAAACAAACTTCATAGATCAAAGTATTAAAAGTGAGGATGTGGTGTGGTGTGTGTTCTGCTCTCTCCTCCTCTCTGACAGCTGCATCAACTCTTACAATGAGAGGCTAGGGTTTTTGCTTTTATGCTTTCAAGAAGCAATCTGAACCGTTGATCTAGGGACCAAATCAACGGTGGACAAGCACTGGGCTTGTGGGCTGTTTTGGTGGGTTCAAAATCATCCTCTATGTGGAGGGATAGCCCAACAATATGTGGGGCCCATCTTAAAATCCATGGAAGTCTTATACACTCCTGATACTAACTTAGGCCGCTGCTGGCTATATGCAAGTGCCATGTCTCAACCCCACTTGTATAATAGTTAGATTTTGATACATACCACACCATTATTACATAGTCTATGCCATTGTCTCGTAGGAATTCTTGAAGTTCGTGTTCAGTTGGCTGTAAGGATGCAGCCTGCTTATCTTCTCTCTCCTCTCCTCTCTCTTCCATCTCAGTATAAATTTGACGTGGTAACCCATACAACCCGCTTACATAACCTTATTATACTTGCTCTAAGTGGCTATGTTGATGCTATTCATGTGGTTGAGGCTTGTTATGAAGTCATGCTGTCGATCTATAGCCTAAGGGCTATCGGGTCGCGCTGATGAGGCCTGGGCCAATGTTTATAAGTTTTTGTCACGCTATGGGTGGGCTCGCGAGCCAAGTGTTTTATTTTTTATCTATAATTCCAATCCAATCTGATAATTAGGCCTAATCTCGTTGCATGATACAAAAACACTTATGCACATGCATCATAGAGATGACGTGGCACATGCATGATACAAGCACTGCTAGCACCCTTCGTCCACGTCATGTCGGCGATCTATCAGCACAGACAGTACAGTGGACGTGGTACTATACATTAAACAAAGCTAGACTCGTCTGTTTTGTGATATTCGTACCTCGTCAGCTTAATTGTATTGCGTTGTGTCGTCGTCATTTATATACTTGTCTATCGGCGTGTCATATTTATAATGGTTAAAAAGAACTTATGTATAACATTAGTGATTAGACCACACATTAGCTGTAAGTCCTGGCTATATACCCTGTGCTGCCGTGCAGATGCCTTTCGCATGGCCCTGCGCAGTACGAGCTTCGCTGCGAGCGAATCCCCATCGTTCCACCTGTGCGGGCATGCAGGTCCTAGTGGAGCGAGACTCTCGGCCGACATTGACTTCACGGCCATCGTCTTCATACTTGTGAAGACTCAAAAGAGATGACACGGTACACGCGTGGCGTCTGCAGGGCAAAAGGAGGGCCGGCATCGAGCACCGCTGCGTACGGCGCCCACCGGCGGTCACCATCGACGTACTCAACGCGTCAGAGCAGTAACACGTACGCCTTGTTGACGCTAAATTTGATCATAAACTCGATAAGGAGCTAGATCACTCGACGTAGAGTCTAGCCGATTTTTGATTGGCCGGCGCCTAGGGGATGTCCACACCTAAACCTTGTGTCTCCAGCGATGAGCGCGATACGCAAGACACGTCGCCGGAGGAGCCTCGTCGGGAGCGCGATACGCAAGACACACCGGCAAGGTCTCTTGAGACCCGAAACCTCACACGCCCGGGAGGGACCCCGTCGGGGCGTGCAGCAGCTATGGGCTGCTCTAGCCGGCCTGGCCGCTCTAGAGCTTCGCTGTCGTCGATCCACCGTCCATGCAGCGCCGATGAAGAACGAGGAGAAGTAGAGGGGAAGAGAGGGTAAAAGAGAGGTAGTAGATTGATTTGTTGTGTTTTGACGATTGGATAGATTGGAACTCAATCGGCCATGATCCTCTCATATATATAGAGGAGGTGGTCTTATCCCCGTAGAAAACCTCTACAAGGCTTATTTTCCAAGTTTTCCATGAGTTTGGAATAGTTTGGATTGGAATCCAAAAGACCAGATCCGAACAGGGTTTTTTTATTAGGTCTGTCGGAAGTTCTGACCTCCGTCGGAACTTCCGGGTGTCGGAACTTCCGACCTTTGTCGGAACTCCCGACGTGGGGATAACCCAAGGCACTCGAGCAGGTTTTTTCAGGCTTCCCGGAAGTACCTGTCCGAACTTTCAACAGTGGGTCGGAAGTTCTGGCAACGGAACATCTTCCTGGGGGCATAACCCCTTCATCCGGACTCCGAATTGGACGTTCCATATATTTTTTTTGACCATCTCGACGAGAGGAACGCAATGATGTAGTCCATTTTACATTTTGACTACTTCATAAAATGGACAATTTTAGTTGTCAACATATGTCCTCCTGTTTTCAGGTGAATGGTGCATGAACCTAAAAACACTTAATCAAACAAAACCAAACAGCGACAATACCCATCTCGTTGGCTGCCCAATGACTAAGGGCGATGTATACATCGGCCACTTTTGTTCTAAGGGCGATACATGTTTTGGCCATTGCTTGGAGAGCACTTAGGCTTCTTGCCAAACACTTGGAAAGTACTTTTTCAAATACCTCCCGTTGATTGATCTTGTGAGACGTTCACCTTGCATTGTCTCTAGAAGATAGGAATGACCGAATATGACTTTGATCATTTTGTAAGGACCCTCCGAATTTGGTGACCACCTGGCAAACTGATTGCTCTTCGATCCAATTGGAAGTATAGTTTTCCACACTAATTCTCTCACTTGGAAGGATTTGCTCTTGACTTTCTTGTTATATGCATTGGCTACTCGAGCCTTGTCATTCTCTATTTCCTTGAGAGCTTTTAATCTCACATCTGTCACCTCATCGATATTATCCATCATCAAGTCATGATACACAATAGCAGATAAATCATTTTGTTTAGCAAGCCTGTATGCATCCAAATTCACTTCGATGGGTAACACAGCCTCTTGACCATATACCAACTCAAAAGGAGTAACTTTTGTAGCACCATGTCTTGAAATGCGATGTGCCCATAGAGCTTCAGACAAAACTTCATGCCACCTCCTTGGATTTTCCTCAATCTTCTTTTTGATAAGCTTGATCAAAATCTTATTACTAGACTCAGCCTGACCATTGGCTTGTGTATAGTATGGAGATAAATTGAGCAACTTGATCTTATATAATTCGGCAAATTCCCTCACCTCCTTGGACACAAATGATGTCCGTTGATCTGTAGTTAATTTTTTAGGGATGCCAAATCTATAATATGCTCAAAGATGAACTCAATTACCTCCTTGTGTGTCATATTCTTCAAAGGAACTACTTCAGTCCACTTTGTAAAGTAATCCGTAGCACAACCAACACAAAACGGTGTCCCTTTGAAGATGGGTGATGAATTTGCCAATGAAGTCTAGCCCCCAACCACGAAAATGTCATGGTTTGATGATAGGATGAAGCATAGCAGTAGGCACAAGCTAAATATTCCCAAACTTCTGGCACTCTTCGCATCCTTTGTAGTAACGAAAGCAATCGGCCATCATAGTAGGCCAATAGAAACCAATTCTACGCAATATCCACTTCATCTTCGGGGCCGATTAATGTATGCCACAAATGCCTTCATGGACGTCTCCCATAGCCACTCTTGCTTGATCTGATCCCAAGCACTTAAGCAGCAAATCTTCAGCGGTTCTCTGATAGAGCTCATCATTATGCAACACATGTTTGAAAGCGCTCTGCCGAACACCTTTATCAATTTTAGCACTTGGATCACGTAGATATCTCAACAAGGGAGTTCTCCAATCTTCTAAATCGGTCCCAACATCACTGGAAGTTATGTCGGGCTGATTTAGGGGCTTCTCGTGTGAATGGACCGGGCTGGTCACAGGGGATTCAGTTAAGCAGACTAGGGTACTCAACTTAGCCGATTTGGAGGAGTCGACCTAGATGACTAAGGAGGTCGGCCTAGCCGACATGGCCACAGCAGAGGGGAAGTCAGCTGAGCCGACTTGGTCAGTCGGCTTAGACAACTGGTCGCACCTGCATAGGAAAAAAACAAGTTTTCATGCATCGGCTGTTCTTGAATATGAAAATTACACCCACCGATGTCATAGCCAGATGCTTGTTGTTGACAGTAGTTAACAAATATTATAAACCATCAATATAACTTGTATAATGGCATGAAAGTAATCACCAACACAGACTTAGGGGTTTACACTAACAAATTCTTCGAGTTTTGGTGAATCTGTGTTTTCAGCAGAGTTTATGCAGAAAACCGTCAAGGTGGACCTAGATGTCAGAAGCAATCACGCTTATCCACGGCAAAAACAACTCTAGAAGGTTCTAGAGGACACCAGAAGCCAAACTGAAAGGATCAAGATGCCCAAGAGGGGGGGGGGGGGGGTGAATTGGGCTAATTCTAAATTTTCTTGCAATAATTAAATCCTACGGTTAGCCCAATTAACCCCTTGTGCCTAGAAAAGTGTTTCTATTAATCTAACGCACAACGAACTTGCAACGTAGTTCCAAACTTACTCTAGCATGGCAATTCTATGAATGTAAAGACAAGTATTGAATTGCTCAAAGTAAATGATCAAAGTAAATGGAGAGAGAGAGGAACACGGCGATGTTTTGCCGAGGTATCGGAGAGTCGCCACTCCCCACTAGTCCTCGTTGGAGCACCCGCGCAAGGGTGTAGCTCCCCCTTGATCCACGCAAGGATCAAGTGCTCTCTACGGGTTGATTCTTCGACACTCTGTCATGGCGAATCACCCAAAACCGCTCACAACTTGAGTTGGGTCACCCACAAGCTCCGCCGGGTGATCACCAAGCTCCCAATCATCACCAAGCTGTCTAGGTGATGGCGATCATCAAGAGTAACAAGCACGAACTCTCACTTGACCACTCGAAGCCTAATGAGAACGGTGGATGCACACTTTGCTACTCTTGATTCACTAATGAGGCTACTCTCTTGGATTCACGAATCTCAATCACCTCACTAGGACCTTGCTCTTCTTAGCACTCACAAACGTGTTTCTCAGCTGTTGGAATGAGCAAAAGTGACTCCACACACGAGTGGAGCTTCTATTTATAAGGCAGCCTAAAAAACAAACCGTTATGAGCTTCTGCGGGGTGACCGGACGCTCCGGTCATGTTGACCGGACGCTCCGGTCAGTTCAACCCGCATTCCAGTGAAAATGTGTTGACCGAACGCTGGCAGGGTCTGGTCACCACTGACTGGACGTGTCCGGTCGCATTAAACCCTTACTGGAACCATACTGTACTCGACCAAACGCTGAACCCCTAGGGTCCGGTCAGTACGGACCGGACGCGTCCGGTCGCAGATTCCCTTCTCTGGAACCTTACTGGAGTCGATCGGATGCTACCTCTCAGCGTCCGGTCACTTGACCACTCCAGCGTCCGGTCGCACCGAACGCAGTCTCTTGATCAAATGAACTGATCGGACCCTGCGGCTAGCGTCCGGTCGCACCGGAGCCAGTGTCCGGTCAGCATTTGACCCTCCATTCACTTTCAACTCTCGAACATATGTGAATGAAGCTAGCTCCAAAGGATCTTAGGCATTCATAGGAGCTACCTAGAGCTAGTTTTAACAAGTGTGCACCACACCTAACTCACTAGACTCACCTAGGTCAAGCTACCCATCCATACCCCCCTTAATAGTACGACCAAGGGAGAAAAAACAAAGTCCTAAACTACTCTAAGTGTCACTCCAACTCCAATCGACACTTAGAACTAGTCATCCTTAACCTTGTCGTCCATCCTTTGAAAACCGAAACGATTTCCATCATAGGGGCATGACCACCTCGATTGCCCAATTGATCTCCATTACCATGACCTAACTTAATTGCCTCTACAAAACACACATTAGTCACAGTAATCTTGTATTGTCATTAATCACCGAAACCCAACTAGGGGCCTAGATGCTTTCAATCTCCCCCTTTTTGGTGATTGATGACAATACCACCTCGAGTATGTGAAAGAGTGAGGTTTTTGACGGGCTTGGTTCATATAAGCTTTTGTCGATAAAAACAAAAGTGTTAGTCAAGCTTATATGACCCAAGCCAACACAATGTACTCAAAGGATATGAATTAAGCATGAGTACGAGTAACAAAGTTCATTTGCATCGGGGTATAAACGCGGAAGCAAAGGCAAATGAGCATAACACAAGTGATATGACATATAAGTAATGTAAAGTAGAGAGCACACATGTCATATATCACAATCACGTAGATATCACTATCACATAGATATAATAATATGCATGAAAGTAACACACGAATGCATAATAGTAATAGTGTATCACATAGATAAAACTCCAAATGTATATAATAAGCTAATACTAGATAATACTAGATAACTAGCTCCCCCTAAATGTCGCTCCCCCTGAGTCTACATACTCGAACCCTCTCCCCCTTTGGCGTCAAACACCAAAACCTAAGGGTCGGTAGGCGGGGCTGCAGCGGACGAGCCGGGCGCTGAGGTACGAGGGGCAAGCTAGAACTGGGCGCCATCATCATCTGACCCTGAGCTCTATACTAACTGACCCTCTATGGCAGGAAGTGTCGCTAAAGCGGTCTGGGTCTGAGCTAGGGCAGGTGCTGCCTGTGAAGCTGCAAGAATATATGTCGTAGGATCTAAAGATGCGACAGAAGAAGGGAGCCTCTGAGTAGTCATGACGATAGGAGCTGCTATAGAAGGACCGGCGACATGCATATGAGGTGGTGTAGGCATCCCAGTCAACTCGCTGAAAGATGGTCCAAGACTCCTGGAGACTGACGTGTCAAGCACAAAGAGCGAGGATGACTAATCCGGTGAGAAGCCCGTATGATATGGTGTGAACTGCGGGGCTACCACTGGTGAGGACAACCACTGGGACACCTGAACTGTGGGTGAAGCAAACAGAGCTAGAGGAAGTCCCTAACTCTGAAGCCCACTGGGCTGTACTACTAGAGTCGTCGTAGTGGTGGCAGGCTGAGCAAGCTGGGGCAAAAGCTGTGGCTGTGGGGCCCCAAGTGCTGTTACTACATGCTGCATAAATCCCATAAGCTGCTGCTGCATGAGTAACTGCTGCTGATGCATCTGCTGCTGCTGATGCTGAAGAAGCTGCTGCTGTTGCTGGAACTCGTCCTGACGAGCCTAAAACTGTGCAAAGTTGGCAGCTGTCTCCTGAGCCTGTCGTGCCTAATCCTGCTGCATCTGCTCAAGAATAGCAATCAAGGCGGGGTCCGTCTATGGTATAGGTGGAGCTGAGCTGGAACTGCCGGTCTCTGCATCGTGTCTGCATGGAGGCATATGAGGAATAGGCAGGTAGTCATCATTCGAACTGTCACTAGACTCGGTCACCTCCTGCTGTGCCTCAAGCTGCTCCTCCTCAGTAGCGGCTATGCCTCTGATGATCTCGTCCTGCTGAGCTGCTGTCTCTGGAACATCTGGATGATGGCTGGGCCGAGTGGGTGCCTATGGTGTGCTATGCCTGATCCTCTGTGCCATGTTATAAGCTGGAAACTCTATGGTGGCACCTTTGTACTCTGCAACCATCTCAGGGGTCCTAACTTGCATAGCCTTGAGCATAAGAAATGTGATCCAGTGTGCATAAGGAAGCTGCCTGCGACCCTTGAAGCCCTTAGCTATAGTATCCTCCATCTCTGATAGAAGGAGGTCCCAAATGTCGAACACGGTCTGCTGCATCAGGGCATTGAGGAGCCAAAGCTGGAGGCGAGTCAAGCCCTCTCTGTATCCCAACATGGGAAGTAGTGTCCTCCTGATGATAGCCTCTAGCACTCGAGCTGTAGGAGTAAGGTCACTGGGGTTCCTCCTCGACCCCTCACCAAAGGGCTCCTTGAAACAATGGTGCACAAGGTCTGTAGGGGGCACCAAACCACCGTGTGGGAGCCTGGGAGGCTCTTGCTGTCCATAACATACCTCATGCAATCTGATAGGCTGCTCCTGTAGCCTCAGTATCTCCCTGGCCCTGAAACTCATCACCCTGTAGTCTCTGCCGTTGAATGCAAAGTGTATGAAGTTATGCTGCGGGTCAACGTAGAGCGAAGCATAAAACTGCCAGACCCAAGATGGTACATACAGTCCAGTCCGGCCAATCAGGCTTGTCAGCCCCAACAAATATGACAAGTAAGGATGGATATGCTCTCCGGCTACTGCCACAATAGACTCTATACTGTAGACTCTCTGAGATCTGAACACTGCCTCACTGTTGAGATAAGCATTGTAGAAATCCTCCTGCAGTGGCGTGTAGAAACCCTCAGCTGCTCTCTCATCCCTTCTCGGAGGAAACCACACCTCAAACTCAACAAACCTCAGCTGCCGAACCTGTCTAGCCGTGGTGGCCCTGAAGTCAAGGTGTACTACTGGAGGCAGACCCTGTGGTCTAGGCGGTGGGCGTGAACCCCTACGCTGTGTAGCTGGCCTCGGTGGAACTGTACGACTAGAGCGGCATAGCTAGGGTGCCTGCTCGGTCTCCTCGGCCTGCTGGCCCTCCTGAGTCTCCTGAGCTGGCTGAGGCTCTGCTGGTGGGGGCTGCTGCTGTGACTCCTACTAGGGCTCCCCTTGAGGTCGAGGCTCCTCAATAGCTAGACAACGTCCTGCCATCATGATAGTCCCAGGTGGACCACCATGACGACGCTCAACCTCCTCAACTGCTGCCCTCTGTGCTGGTGTGAGCTGTGGATCTACAATGACAACACCACTACGAGCACCACCTCTCTCGGCACGCTCTACGGCCTCAGCAACTGCTGCTGCTCTTGCTGTCTCTGCGTCGGGGTACTTGCGCTTCTTAGATGTAACCTGCTTTGTTGCCTTGCCTTTCGGTCCTGCAGGCTAGCGAGGCGGGGGCCTCCGATCGTCATCTCCTGGACCGCCACCAACATTCTTCATGTGAGCCATCTGATCTGACAAGAGGATGAACTGCCACTAATGAAGATCAGCTATCAAACTGACACTCCCGAGGCTTGGCCTCGATCCGTACTCGCGAGCTTGGCTCTGAGTTAACTAACAACTGCCACAAGAACCTCAGCGGCACCGACTCGCTGCACGATGGAATAGATAGATATACAAATAAATACAATATATCTAATAGATGAGAAAACCCTAGGAAGCAAGCAATGTAGGTACGAAATTGAGGCAACAGGCTTTCTACCTGACGAATCGGCAATCCAAGAAAAGAAGAGACGTCACGCGGGGTACCTCGGAACCAGCTAGGGTTAGGGTTCGTGAACCACTTCGATGAATCGATGGCCCTGGATGATTTGAAATCAATGCTTGGAAATTGATCTAGGTCACAAGCGAAGCAATTAGAGAACAAGGATTTGGCCATACCAACGAGAAGGCAGGGCTAGGGCACGACAGCTAGATGGCGCTCGGTGGCAGGGGAACCGACGGCGGCGCTGGGTTGCGGGAGGCGCGTGGGAACAAGGGCACAGGTGGCGGTGGCGATTCAGCGCGGAACAACGACGGCGTGGTTGCTGTGGCGCGAGGTGCTCGGCGGCGTGGGCATGGGAGCTGCTGCGGTGAGCTTGCCGTGGCGCGCGGTTGCGGGAGGTGCGGAGGAGCTACGGCAGCGCTGGCTAGGGCTCGGTCACGGCGGCGTACGGGGTTAGGTTAAGAAAAGCGCGACGGCTGCGGTTAAATGAGGACCTCAAACACAACAGAATAGGAAACAGAGGAAGAGTCCTGATGCCGCACGAGATCCACTGACTGGACGCTCCGGTGGTAGCGACCAGACGCTACCACCTAGCGTCCGGTCGATTCCAGAGAGGTCCAATTCCTCTAGAATCGTGACCGGACGTGTCCAGTGGTCCATGACCAGACACAGGTAGGGTCCGGTCAGGTCAGCCTGTTTCTCCTTCAAACGACCGGACGCTGGATCCCTTCCTGACCGGACGCACAAAAGCAGTGTCCGGTCACTCCTTCAGCTGCAGTTCACCTCCTGTGAACTGACCGGACGCTGGTCAGCAGCGTCCGATGCAGCGTCCGGTGGTCCTTTTCTAGCAAATCTTCAAAGTTCCTTCGAGCTGCATGTTCCCAATCAAGTCCCAACTTGAATAAGATCCAAATAAACACCAATTGGGACTGATATGAGTGACCTCTCTCAAATCCTCATATTTTTCAAAATATTTTGCCTTAGGCTATAATTCTTTTTAAAAAAATAGGCAATAAGAGGGCAAATGGAACAAAACAACAAAACAACATTCATGCATATGCAATACTTGTAAGTAAATCTAGTTGCTTGTCAAGTTTGATCCAAGGTTAAGCTTCTTCACACGCTTTTCGGCGGTTATATTAACCATGTTAGACAAGCCCTATATGCATTGCGAAAAATTTAAACATGTTGTATATTACAATGAATGCAAGGGACAACACAAGCTCAAATTTTAGTGAAGTTACTAAAATCAAGTACATTGAGCTCATTCCGCAATCTACAAAATGTAGCCTCATCTAGCGGTTTAGTGAAGATATCCGCTAATTGATCTTTGGTTCTTACACCTTCTAATGCTATATCATTTTTAGCAACATGATCTCTTAGAAAGTGATGGCGGATATCTATGTGCTTGGTGCGAGAGTGTTGAACCGGGTTATTTGCAAGTTTTACGACACTTTCATTGTCACACAAAAGAGGTATTTTTTCTAGAACTACACCATAGTCTAGCAAAGTTTGTTTCATGTATAAAATTTGTGCACAACAAGCACCCGCGGCAATATATTCCGCTTCGGCGGTGGACAAAGCCACACTATTTTGTTTCTTGGAGGACCAAGACACAAGTGATCTACCAAGCAAATGGCACCCTCCGGATGTGCTTTTTCTATCAACTTTGCATCTGGCGTAATCCGAATCGGAATAGCCAACTAATTCAAATATAGCTCATTTGGGATACCAAAGGCCAATGCTTGGTGTGTGCTTAAGATACCTAAGGATTCTTTTTACGGCAATTAAATGTGTTTCCTTAGGATTAGCTTGAAATCTAGCACACATACACACACTAAACATGATATTGGGCCTAGATGCGGTTAAATATAATAAGCTACCAATCATGGAATGGTAGAGAGTTTGATCAACCGGGTTACCTCCCTCATCTAGGTCGAGATGTCCATTGGTAGGCATCGGTGTCTTGATTGGCTTACATTCATCCATCTTGAATCTCCTGAGAAGATCTTTAGTGTATTTCTCTTGAGAGATGAAGATGCCTTCTTTCATTTGCTTGACTTGAAAACCAAGAAAGAATGTAAGCTCACCAATCATGGACATCTCGAACTCCTTCGACATCAATTCACCAAATTCTTTGCATGAGTCTTCATTTGATGATCCAAAGATGATATCATCAACATATACTTGACAAATGAAGATATGCCCATCAAGCTTTTTGGTGAATAGTGTGGTGTCGACCTTCCCAATGGTGAAACCCTTCTCAATGAGGAAGTCCCGAAGGCGCTCATACCAAGCTCTTGGGGCTTGCTTAAGCCCATATAGTGCCTTAGACAACCTAAAAACATGATTAGGATATCTAGGGTCCTCAAACCCGGGAGGTTGATCAACAGACTAGTTCATTAATAAAGCCATTTAAAAATGCACTTTTCACATCCATTTGATATAGTTTCGTTTCATGATGTGATGCATATGCAAGTAGGATACGGATGGCTTCTAATCTTGCAACCAGTGCAAAGGTCTCTTCAAAATCCAAACCTTCAACTTGAGAGAACCCCTTTGCAACTAGTCTTGCCTTGTTCCTCACAACAACACCTTGATCATCTTGCTTGTTGCGGAACACCCACTTTGTTCCAATGACTCTTGCACCTTTTGGTCGCTCTTCAAGAGTCCAAACTTCATTGCGAGTGAAGTTATTCAACTCTTCATGCATGGCATTGATCCAATCCGGATCTTTTAGAGCTTCTTCTACCTTGGTAGGCTCATAGCAAGAGACAAAAGAGTGATGAGCAATAAATGAAGCAAGTTTTTGAGATCGAGTCATTACACCCTTTGATGGACTCCCTATGATGAGATCTTTATGGATGATCTTGTAGGAGAGGTGTATTTCTTTTATTGACCACTTGAGGAGGAGGTTGTGGAGCATCAACATCTTGTGCTTGTACCACCATTTGCTCATGAGAGATATGAGTATCTTCATTTTTCTACTCTCCCATCTTTTTTACCATCTTGTGGCACATTTGATGAAGAAGGTTGATCAATGACTTGTACATCATCTTTTGGCTTGATGTCTCCCACCGGAATATTCTTCATAGCCTCCCTCAATGGTTCATCACCTACATCATCAAGATTCTCATGTGCTCCTTGGGAGCCGTTAGATTCATCAAATTCCACATCATATGTTTCTTCAACCAAGCCGGTGGCATGATTAAATACTCTATATGCTTTGGACTTTGATGAGTAACCGACAAGAAAACCAATATCACAACGTCTTTGGAACTTTCCTAGGTGTTGCCGCTTCTTGTAGATGTAGCATTTGCAACCAAACACCCTAAAGAAGGAGACGTCCAGCTTCTTCCCATTGAGCAACTCATAAGGTGTCTTGCTAAGGAACTTTTGAAGGAATAGGCAGTTGGATGCATAACATGCGGTGTTGATTGCTTCTGCCCATAGAGCTTCGGGGGTGTTGTACTCATCTATCATTGTCCTTGCAAGAGTGATCAAAGTCCGGTTCTTCCTCTCAACTACATCATTTTGTTAAGGAGTATAAGTTGCGGAGACTTCATGCTTGATCCCAACTTCATCACAATAAGCTTCAATGTTTGTGTTGTCAAATTCTTTTCCATTGTCACTTCTTATCTTCTTGAGCTTCACTTCAAATTCATTTTGAGCTCTCTTGGCAAACTTCTTGAAGCAAGATGCAACTTTGGATTTGTCATGAAGAAAGAATACCCATGTATACCTTGAATAGTCATCAACAAACACAAGACAATAGAGATTCCCTCCTAAACTCTTGTATGTTGTTGGTCCAAATAAATCCATGTGTAGGAGTTCTAGCACTCTTGTGGTTGACATGAAAGCTTTGGTTGGATGAGTATTTGCAACTTGCTTGCTGGCTTGACATGCACTACAAAGCTTGTCCTTTTCAAACTTCACATCCTTCAACCCTCTCACCAAATCATTCTTCATAAGCTTCTTGAGTGAGCTCATCCCAACATGAGCAAGTCTTCTATGCCATAGCCACCCAAGTGTTGTTTTGGTGAATAGACAAGTCTTCAAATTTGCATCTTCGGAGGTAAAGTCCACTAGATATAAGTTGTTGTATCTAAATCCATTGAATATCACTTGATTGTCATCTACCTTGGATACAATAACTTCCTTCTCAGTGAACAAGCATTGGAAGCCAAGATCACACAATTGTCCAATGGATAGCAAATTGAAGCTCAATGAAGCAACATAGAGCACATTGGAGATGGAATGATCATTTGATATTGCCACTTTGCCCAATCCTTTAACCTTGCCCTTTGAGTTATCTCCAAATGTAATTTTCTCTTGTCCATCTACCTCTTCATCTAGTGAGGTGAACATATGAGGATCACCAATCATATGTTAAGTGCAACCACTATCAATAACCCAATGACTTCCACTGGTCTTGTAGTTCACCTACACACAAGAGATTCAAGCTTTAGGAATCAAAACTTGTTGAGGGCCCTTCACCTTCTCAACAAGTGACTTAGCCACCCAAATCTTCTTAGGCCTATTCTTGTTAGGGGGTCCTAAGAACATGACTTTCATCTTCCCACTAGAGTCCTTTCTAAGCATGTAGTGAGCATTGAAGGCAAAGGGTCTAGCATGCTTGGGCAAGGGTTGTGGCGGTGGAGTTTGACACTCATGAGCAAAGTGGCCTTCTTGTCCATACTCAAAACATCTCTTTGGCTTTGGCTTTGGCTTTGATTGTTGTTGTTGAGCTTGAGCCTTCTTCTTCTCTACACTTGCCACATATCTAATGCCACTTCTATCCATCTTCATGATGGTGTTCATAAGTAGCTCACTTTGGAGGTGCTTGCCTCTAGCAAACTTGCTCAACCTAATCTTGAGATGCTCTTTCTCCAACTTGAGCTTCTTATTTTCTTCCTTTAGAGCATCATCTTTCTTCTCTTCCTTGAGCTTCTTGTTTTCTTCTTTGAGCTTCTCATTCTCAAGAATCAACTCTTTGTCATGATCAAGAGTTTCTAGCACAATGGTGTTGTGGCTTTTCATTTCTTAAAGATCTTTCATGAGCTTCTCATTTGTGTTCTTGAGCTTGACATATTCATCATAGTCATTGCACTCAACCACTTGCTTGCCTTTGCCACTAGATCCTTGCTCAATGCTCTCATTTATCAAATCATCACATGATGTAGCTATATTAATCTTAACAACATGGTTAGTAGCATCATGTGGCTCATTTGGTAAAAATTCTTGAGCAATAACAAGAGTATCATGATTGATCTTAAGAGTTGTATACTCATCTTTTAGCTTGTTGTGGCTAGTGATGAGCTCATTGTGCACCCACTCAAGTTTATCATGTTTATCTTTATGCTCTTTCTTAGAAGATTTGAGCTCCTTGAGTTTGGATAATATAGTATCATTAGTTTCTCTAAGCTCATCATTAGCCTTTTCCAATGTATCACATTTTGCTAAAAGTGAATCATTTTTAGCATCAAGCTTTTCATTTTTATCTCTACTCTTCCTAATGATCTTAGTGTATTTTCTTAGTATTTTGACAAGATCATCATATGAAGGTGAATCATCATCATCGCTATCGTTATCACTATCATCATCACTAGCATGTTCATCATCACTACTATCACCATCATTTGATACCTTGCGTTCACCCTTGGCCATAAGGCATAGGTGTGTAGAGGATGATGGCAATGGTGGCGGTGAAGATGAAGGATCAATAGCAATGGCGGCCACCTTCTCATTGTCACTATCATCATCGGATGATCCACTAGATGAATCAATGTCCGTGAGCCAATCACCGACGATGTAGGCCTTTCCACTCTTCTTCTTCTTGTGGAAGTCTCTCTTTTTGCCATCTCTCTTCTTGTATGGCTTGTTCTTCTTCTTCTCATCTTCATCTTCATTGCTTGAGTCATCTTTCTTGCCCTTGTTCTTGTTCTTGTTCTTGAACTTGTCTTTCTTGGGCTCTGTGCATTGATGACCAAGATGGCCAAGTTCGCCACAATTATAGCAATCCATCTCGGAGATAGGCTTTCTTCTTGAGCTTGTGAAGAACTTCTTCTTGCCATCGAACTTGATGCCACTCTTGTTGAGCTTCTTTAGCATCTTGGCGGTCTTCTTCACCATGAGAGCAAGACTTTCATCATCAACTTCATCTTCACTTGAGCTTTCATACTCAAGTCTTGCCTTGCCCTTCTCTTGGCTAGCTTTGAATGCTAAGTCTTTGTCTTTCTTCTTGTTAGAGGATGAGCCATCTTGTGGCGTGATGTGCATGTACATCTCATGAGCATTGATCTTTCCCAAGATTTGTGTCGGTGTAGCGGTGGAAAGATCACCTTGGTGTAGCACGGTCACAATATGCCCATATTTGTCAATGGGGAGGACACTCAAGATCTTTCTCACAACGTCAGATGGTGACATTTGAGTAAGTCCAAGCCCATTGACTTCCTCTACAAGAACATTCAAACATGAATACATCTCATTAGCACATTCTTTGGGAAGCATCTCAAATGAATTTAGCTTTTTAATCACAAGATGATAGCGTTCCTCATGCTCACTCTTGGTTTCCTCATGGAGCGCACAAACGTCCGACCATAGTGCATGGGCGTCTTTGTGGTTCCTTATGTGGTTGAACACATCTTTGCAAAGGCCTCTAAAGATGGTGTTGCGAGCCTTTGCATTCCATTTTTCATAATTAACCTCATCGCCTTGTAGGTTAGTAGCATCCTGAGGTTTTGGGAAGCCTTGCGAGGCGGCTCTAAGAATACCAACGTCTAGAGCTTCTAAGTACGCCTCCATGCGGATTTTCTAATATGGAAAGTCATCTCCCTCAAAGATAGGAGGAGGTCCATCCCCGTGAGACATCTTGCTCTAAGCGGTTAAGCTTAAAAACGTGAGCACGAGGCTCCGATACCAATTGAAAGGATCAAGATGCCCAAGAGGGGGGGGGGGTGAAATGGGCTAATTCTAAATTTTCTTGCAATAATTAAATCCTACGGTTAGCCCAATTAACCCCTTGTGCCTAGAAAAGTGTTTCTATTGATCTAACGCACAACAAACTTGCAACGTAGTTCCAAACTTACTCTAGCATGGCAATTCTATGAATGTAAAGACAAGTATTAAATTGCTCAAAGTAAATGATCAAAGTAAATGGAGAGAGAGAGAGGAACGCGGTGATGTTTTGCCGAGGTATCGGAGAGTCGCCACTCCCCACTAGTCCTCGTTGGAGCACCCGCGTAAGGGTGTAGCTCCCCCTTGATCCGTGTAAGGATCAAGTGCTCTCTACGGGTTGATTCTTCGACACTCCATCACGGCGAATCACCCAAAACCGCTCACAACTTGAGTTGGGTCACCCACAGCTCCGCCGGGTGATCACCAAGCTCCCAATCACCACCAAGCCGTCTACGTGATGGCAATCACCAAGAGTAACAAGCACGAACTCTCACTTGACCACTTGAAGCCTAATGAGAACGGTGGATGCACACTTTGCTACTCTTGATTCACTAATGAGGCTACTCTCTAGGATTCATGAATCTCAATCACCTCACTAGGACCTTGCTCTTCTTGGTACTCACAAACATGTTTCTCAGCTGTTGGAATGAGCAAAAGTGACTCCACACACGAGTGGAGCTTCTATTTATAAGGCAGCCTAAAAAACGAACCGTTATGAGCTTCTGCGGGGTGACCGGACGCTTCGGTCGTGTTGAGGAGCATCGTCGGGAGCGCGATACGCAAGATACACCGGCAAGGTCTCTTGAGACCCGAAACCTCACACGCCCGGGAGGGACCCCGTCGGGGCGTGCAGCAGCTATGGGCTGCTCTAGCTGGCCTGGCCGCTCTAGAGCTTCGCTGTCGTCGATCCACCGTCCATGCAATGCCGATGAAGAACGAGGAGAAGTAGAGGGGAAGAGAGGGTAAAAGAGAGGTAGTAGATTGATTTGTTGTGTTTTGACGATTGGATAGATCGGAACTCAATCGGCCATGATCCTCTCATATATATAGAGGAGGTGGTCTTATCCCCGTGGAAAACCTCTACAAGGCTTATTTTCCAAGTTTTCCATGAGTTTGGAATAGTTTGGATCGGAATCCAAAAGACCAGATCCGAACAGGGTTTTTTTATTAGGTCTGTCGGAAGTTCTGACCTCCGTCGGAACTTCCGGGTGTCGGAACTTCCGACCTTTGTCGGAACTCCCGACGTGGGGATAACCCAAGGCACCCGAGCAGGTTTTTTCAGGCTTCCCGGAAGTACCTGTCCGAACTTTCAACAGTGGGTCGGAAGTTCTGGCAACGGAACATCTTCCTGGGGGCATAACCCCTTCATCCGGACTCCGAATTGGACGTTCCATATATATTTTTTGACCATCTCGACGAGAGGAACGCAATGATGTAGTCCATTTTACATTTTGACTACTTCATAAAATGGACAATTTTAGTTGTCAACATATGCCCTCCTGTTTTCAGGTGAATGGTGCATGAACCTAAAAACACTTAATCAAACAAAACCAAACAGCGACAATACCCATCTCGTTGGCTGCCCAACGACTAAGGGCGATGTATACATCGGCCACTTTTGTTCTAAGGGCGATACATGTTTTGGCCATTGCTTGGAGAGCACTTAGGCTTCTTGCCAAACACTTGGAAAGTACTTTTTCAAATACCTCCTGTTGATTGATCTTGTGAGACATTCACCTTGCATTGTCTCTAGAAGATAGGAATGACCGAATATGACTTTGATCATTTTGTAAGGACCCTCCGAATTTGGTGACCACCTGGCAAACTGATTGCTCTTCGATCCAATTGGAAGTATAGTTTTCCACACTAATTCTCTCACTTGGAAGGATTTGCTCTTGACTTTCTTGTTATATGCATTGGCTACTCGAGCCTTGTCATTCTCTATTTCCTTGAGAGCTTTTAATCTCACATCTGTCACCTCATCGATATTATCCATCATCAAGTCATGATACACAATAGCAGATAAATCATTTTGTTTAGCAAGCCTGTATGCATCCAAATTCACTTCGATGGGTAACACAGCCTCTTGACCATATACCAACTCAAAAGGAGTAACTTTTGTAGCACCATGTCTTGAAATGCGATGTGCCCATAGAGCTTCAGACAAAACTTCATGCCACCTCCTTGGATTTTCCTCAATCTTCTTTTTGATAAGCTTGATCAAAATCTTATTACTAGACTCAGCCTGACCATTGGCTTGTGTATAGTATGGAGATAAATTGAGCAACTTGATCTTATATAATTCGGCAAATTCCCTCACCTCCTTGGACACAAATGATGTCCGTTGATCTGTAGTTAATTTTTTAGGGATGCCAAATCTATAATATGCTCAAAGATGAACTCAATTACCTCCTTGTGTGTCATATTCTTCAAAGGAACTACTTCAGTCCACTTTGTAAAGTAATCCGTAGCACAACCAACACAAAACGGTGTCCCTTTGAAGATGGGTGATGAATTTGCCAATGAAGTCTAGCCCCCAACCACGAAAATGTCATGGTTTGATGATAGGATGAAGCATAGCAGTAGGCACAAGCTAAATATTCCCAAACTTCTGGCACTCTTCGCATCCTTTGTAGTAACGAAAGCAATCGGCCATCATAGTAGGCCAATAGAAACCAATTCTACGCAATATCCACTTCATCTTCGGGGCCGATTAATGTATGCCACAAATGCCTTCATGGACGTCTCCCATAGCCACTCTTGCTTGATCTGATCCCAAGCACTTAAGCAGCAAATCTTCAGCGGTTCTCTGATAGAGCTCATCATTATGCAACACATGTTTGAAAGCGCTCTGCCGAACACCTTTATCAATTTTAGCACTTGGATCACGCAGATATCTCAACAAGGGAGTTCTCCAATCTTCTAAATCGGTCCCAACATCACTGGAAGTTATGTCGGGCTGATTTAGGGGCTTCTCGTGCGAATGGACCGGGCTGGTCACAGGGGATTCAGTTAAGCAGACTAGGGTACTCAACTTAGCCGATTTGGAGGAGTCGACCTAGATGACTAAGGAGGTCGGCCTAGCCGACATGGCCACAGCAGAGGGGAAGTCAGCTGAGCCGACTTGGTCAGTCGGCTTAGACAACTGGTCGCACCTACATAGGAAAAAAACAAGTTTTCATGCATCGGCTGTTCTTGAATATGAAAATTACACCCACCGATGTCATAGCCAGATGCTTGTTGTTGACAGTAGTTAACAAATATTATAAACCATCAATATAACTTGTATAATGGCATGAAAGTAATCACCAACACAGACTTAGGGGTTTACACTAACAAATTCTTCGAGTTTTGGTGAATCTGTGTTTTCAGCAGAGTTTATGCAGAAAACCGTCAAGGTGGACCTAGATGTCAGAAGCAATCACGCTTATCCACGGCAAAAACAACTCTAGAAGGTTCTAGAGGACACCAGAAGCCAAACTGAAAGGATCAAGATGCCCAAGAGGGGGGGGTGAATTGGGCTAATTCTAAATTTTCTTGCAATAATTAAATCCTATGGTTAGCCCAATTAACCCCTTGTGCCTAGAAAAGTGTTTCTATTAATCTAACGCACAACGAACTTGCAACGTAGTTCCAAACTTACTCTAGCATGGCAATTCTATGAATGTAAAGACAAGTATTGAATTGCTCAAAGTAAATGATCAAAGTAAATGGAGAGAGAGAGGAACACGGCGATGTTTTGCCGAGGTATCGGAGAGTCGCCACTCCCCACTAGTCCTCGTTGGAGCACCCGCGCAAGGGTGTAGCTCCCCCTTGATCCACGCAAGGATCAAGTGCTCTCTACGGGTTGATTCTTCGACACTCTGTCATGGCAAATCACCCAAAACCGCTCACAACTTGAGTTGGGTCACCCACAAGCTCCGCCGGGTGATCACCAAGCTCCCAATCATCACCAAGCTGTCTAGGTGATGGCGATCATCAAGAGTAACAAGCACGAACTCTCACTTGACCACTCGAAGCCTAATGAGAACGGTGGATGCACACTTTGCTACTCTTGATTCACTAATGAGGCTACTCTCTTGGATTCACGAATCTCAATCACCTCACTAGGACCTTGCTCTTCTTAGCACTCACAAACGTGTTTCTCAGCTGTTGGAATGAGCAAAAGTGACTCCTCACACGAGTGGAGCTTCTATTTATAAGGCAGCCTAAAAAACAAACCGTTATGAGCTTCTGCGGGGTGACCGGACGCTCCGGTCATGTTGACTGGACGCTCCGGTCAGTTCAACCCGCATTCCAGTGAAAATGTGTTGACCGAACGCTGGCAGGGTCTGGTCACCACTGACTGGACGTGTCCGGTCGCATTAAACCCTTACTGGAACCATACTGTACTCGACCGAACGCTGAACCCCCAGGGTCCGGTCAGTACGGACCGGACGCGTCCGGTCGTAGATTCCCTTCTCTAGAACCTTACTGGAGTCGACCGGATGCTACCTCTCAGCGTCCGGTCACTTGACCACTCCAGCGTCCGGTCGCACCAAACGTAGTCTCTTGATCAAATGAACTGACCGGACCCTGCGGCCAGCGTCCGGTCGCACTGGAGCCAGCGTCCGGTCAGCATTTGACCCTCCATTCACTTCCAACTCTCGAACATATGTGAATGAAGTTAGCTCCAAAGGATCTTAGGCATTCATAGGAGCTACCTAGAGCTAGTTTTAACAAGTGTGCACCACACCTAACTCACTAGACTCACCTAGGTTAAGCTACCCGTCCATACCCCCCTTAATAGTATGGCCAAGGGAGAAAAAACAAAGTCCTAAACTACTCTAAGTGTCACTCCAACTCCAATCGACACTTAGAACTAGTCATCCTTAACCTTGTCGTCCATCCTTTGAAAACCGAAATGATTTCCATTGTAGGGGCATGACCACCTCGATTGCCCAATTGATCTCCATTACCATGACCTAACTTAATCGCCTCTGCAAAACACACGTTAGTCATAGTAATCTTGTATTGTCATTAATCACCGAAACCCAACTAGGGGCCTAGATGCTTTCACAAACCACCGAAGTAGACCACGAGTGTCAGATAGGTGGGACCGGTCGGCCCTACCTATAGGATGGCTGGCCCCTAGGGCCCACTATCAACCTCCGTCTCATCATGTCGGTTCTCCACCACCTTAGGGTTTGCATCTACACCGTCCTTTCAAGTCAGTTTGATCCGAGGGCTCAGAATTGATGCTACGACCTATATATACTCGCCCCTACCCCCCTCCCTCTGGCATTACATTCAGTCAAGAAGATAGAAACCCTAATCATTCTCAGAGCTCCACCATATTCTAGGGCATAGCTAGCTAGGCTAGATCTAGAGGGAGGCAAGCTTCGCTTAGATTCCTGACCTTGTCAAGAAGCGTGGCTTTGTATAGCCCCTTGTATCCTCTTTGTATCTTTCTTTATTCATATGTTTGCTACAATTGATTCGACATTGTTCTTAATATTATTCATGTTCCTAGTTATCATGTTCATCGTCTACTTTGATTATATGCTTAGTATAGTTAGATTATCATCATATTCAAGCATAAGTTCGTATAGCACTCGCTCCAAGGTACCAGGGGTGAGTGGTCGACATTGTGTAAGCGTGGTACTTATACGTTGTTTACCTGTGGATGCACCCTATATTCCGGGCCATATGGTAGATCGTGGATGTGACACTCCCGTTGAGTCCATTGTAGTCCACTCCCCGAATATAGGACAAGTAGGATTTAGTTACGAAGGAAGACAAGCTCTGTTCTTAATCTTCCTTAGTAATACCCCTTATGTGTAGATATGAAGTTGATCTTAGCCATGACTACTAAGTGTAATTGCACTAATCAATGTATGCTTTAACTTGTAATTAAGAATGACTTAGGAATTATTCCTCTAATTTCTACTTAGCAATGCTAATGCCATAGAAATGTGTACTCTGAGTGATCATTTATCATTTATCATTACTTATCTTATTTATCTCTTGACTTACCCCTGTTATGAGTAGAAGTTGGGTTATGGTTTATTTCTCCATCATGTGTATAAGTTATCAATATATTCCAACCGTCCATCCTTCCCTGTGGTAAAAATATAAATAACAATACCTAGAATACTCTTGGGTGAAGTCCTACAATGGTATATTATCTGTGCGCTTGCAGATTTCTTTCATTATATATATATATATATTCTTTCTAGTCACATAAAATACTAAAAGTACTTCTTAGTATCATTCTAGAAGTGGCACTAGGTAGTACCAACAAGTATTTCTGGCATCATAGTTAGGGATGACAACTTAGTAAAAGTGATGCTAAGAAATGTCAACAAATATTAGGTGGCTACTTAAACAAGTGACAAGTTAATAAATACCAACACTTGTTGAGCTAACATGTTGGCCTTTTGATTTTCATGCCTCGGAATATGCCGAATTCGAAATTCAGGAAAATAATCAATAATATCAAGGCAAGCATCAAGACAAGTTTTTAGTGATCCTTCTAAACATTGAAATTCACCAGCAACTTGCTGTACCACCAGCAAGGAATAATCACCATAGGCTTCATCATGTTTTATCTCCAATGGAATGCAACATAATCAACCCGAATAAGAGAGCTTTATATTCGGTTTGATTGTTCGTACAATAGAAATCCAATCGGCTTGACAACCCAATTTCAGCACCATTGGGAGAAACAATAATAATACCAACACCTTGGCCATCTTTATAAACCGATCCATCAAAATAAGGTTTTCATAGGGTAAAAGTAAGGTAATTGATCTCATCATCTAAATCAACAAACCGATCCATGCTCAACAATAAAATAAGCAAGAACTTGACCTTTTAATGTTCTCAATGGTCCAAAGGTCAAGTCATATTCAATTAGTACATATGCCCATTTGCCTATCCATCCACTAAGTGTTGGCCGATATAACATGTGCTTTATCACATCGGCCTGTCAAGCAACAACACATGTACTAGACAAAAGATAATGTCTCATCTTAGCACAAGCGTAGTACAATGATAAGCATAATTTTTCTATATGGGCTTACCTTATCATATGATCAAGAAGACATCAATCAACATAGATGATAACACATCCTTTCCTTTTGTCTTCTTGAGTCAACACAACATTGATGCACCCTCTTTGGCAATAATATATAATGTGAATGGAGCTCCACTCCTAGATGCACGAAGAATCAGTGGCGTTGATAGAGAATTCTTGAGAAGCACGATTAACTTAATTTTTAATTGGCTTCTGGATTTTGATTTGAAAACGTCGGCCGTGGTCTAATGCCAATCTCAATATCAATTTGCTCACATGGGTTGGCCGACGCAATTCCCTGTCCAAACAGAATTTACACTACATGATGATATGGAGCCGATCATCAATCGACTCTAGAGAAACAGGAGCAAAGCCTCCTCTAATGACTCAAAACCGGCAAGGTCTCTCCCTGACAAACAAATCATATCATCATGCCCCCAAGCAAAGGGGCATCGGCCGTGGTATAACCCGATGAGTCTACATGGACGATCTCAACTTCATTATTCACCCACTGAATGAGGAACTGGTGCAAGCTAGAAGGCACGCATCGATTGCCTTGAAACTATTCGTGCCCAAGAATCAAACTGTAGCTCCCTTGCACCTCCGCAACAAAGAAGATGGTGGCCAACATTTTGCTCTCGATAGTAAGCTTCATCAAGGCAAATCCCTTGGCCAAAATAGAATTTCCTCCAACACCTTTGATCGTCCTATTGGTCTTAATTAATCAGCTCCTCATCAGATCTGCCAAGCTTATTAAAAAGTGAATATGGCATTAGATTCACCATGGCTCCATTATCCACCAACATGTAGTTGACCAGTTTGTCATTAATGTAGCCCTTCACATACAGTGGCTTGAGCTAATTCACGTGGTCTGCTGGCTTCTGGAAAATAGCTTGACCTCCAGAAAGCTACTCAACACCTGTAGGGACTAGATCAACAATAGCAGGAACCGAATCAACTGGAGATACCCTGGAGGCATCCAGGCCTGAGAAAGTTAGCTCAGCCGACTAGGGGGTCGACCAGGGCATCAAGGATAGGGGGAGTCGGCTCAGCCGACTGGGAAGTCAGCTCAGCCAACTTTGAGCTAGCAGATAGTTCTTTCTTGCATGATTGAGGGAAAATTGGTTGAATATTTCTTTTCCCATCTTTGTTAGCCCTTCTTCCTTAAGCTTCTTGCAACAAGCATGCTGGAGTTTGCGCTTTTGTGTTCTTGTCAAACCAGAACGACACCACGGGTTTGCCGAGTGCTAGATCACGGGCACTCGGCAAACCCCCTCATAACCACCTCGGCCGGCCTCACACACACACACGCACACATGCACACACACACAGCCACCCGCACACACGCACACACATGCACACACACAGCCAGCCGCACACCACCGTCGCCGCTTGCCCCGCGACCGCCGCCACCGCTTGCCCCGCGGCCGCCACCTGTCCCGCACGCACCCCTCGCCGCCCCCCGCCCCCCCCCCCCGGCGGCCGGCCCCTCCCTCCCCCGGTGGCCAGCGCCCTCCCCCGGCTGGCCAGCGCCCTCACGCTGGCGGCTGCCCCTAGTGGCCAGTGCCCAAGCGCCGACGCCCTCCCTTGGTGGCCAGTGCCCTCCCCCGGCGGCCAGCGCCCTCCCCCGATGGCCAGCGCCCGCTGCCTCCCGCCGGCCAAAGGTACTGTAAATACCAGATTGCGTCATCTAAACAAAAGGTAGAACTATTAGCTAGTGATCAACTTGGATGGCAATGAAATCTGAATAAAAAAATGGAATAAGGGATGAATGCTTAGACGCTAATTGTATTAACTCCTCTTGAGAGACACTGTGCCATTTGCTTAACAAAAAGAGAGTAGAAGACCATGGCAGATGAAATTGTTAGTGTTACCTATTAATCATTTCTATTTGAAATTTAGAGCAAAATTACTTTTGGTCAAATTTAATGTAACTCACTATGCTGCTATCTTTAATAGATTACGCGGCCGCCGCTCCCTGCCCTGCCGCCGCCGTCCGCCGTGCCCTCCCGCCGCCCCCACCTTGGACCTGCCGTGGTTTTGCAAGGTATAAGATGTGTATGTGGTTGTCGGCCATCGTGCCGTTGGTTTGGTGTGTATGTGGTTGTCGGCCATTGTGCCATTGGTTTGTTGCAGGTTTAGGTTACCTCACCGTGCAGGGGAGGTGCCGCCAAAATTTACAATTGACACTATTATGTTCGTTTATTGCAGGAGAGACTATTGCAAGAATTGAAGAAATATACGAACTCATGTTTCATGGTTGAAAACCTCTTAATCCCGTTATATTCAAATAACATTGGTTTGATCCTGAAGTAGTGAGACGGACCCCTAATCTTGGGCTAGTCGAAATTCAACAATCATCCGTCTTACCAGGAGACGATGTCTATATTGTGGCTCAACATGCCACGCAAGTTTATTATCTCTCATACCCGTGCCAACCGTCGAACGTCTTAAGTGTTGGGATGTTGTGTACAAGGTATCGCCACACGGTAAACTACCTGTCCCAAACAATCAAGATTACAACATAGACCCCAACACATATGACGGAGAGTTCTTTCAAGAAGATGGGCTCGAAGGGAGTTTTGAGATAGACTTAACCGAAGCTCAGGGGATGGAAGTAGACAATGAAAGTGGTGCTGACGAGGATGCCGGAGACGAGGTTTAGAATGTGAAGGACTTAGAATTACTTCAGCAATTACATCTAAGCAATGACAGTGATGACGACATTCCTCCTTCGGAGCACGCGGATGATTATATCGACATGCGTGATAGTGATGATGAGACTTATGATCCAGCTAATCCCGATCATGATAATTATTTCTAATACATGTACGATCCGTGCTAATTGATTTATTATTTGTCATACCATGTTATTTTCTAAGTATGTTTTGTTTATTTTGCATCTATTTCGATGTATTATCTGTGCTAATTGGTTTACTCTTTTTAATTGTAGGTGATTGATCAATGGTGGGCGGTATGAGGAGGATAACGTCGCTTTACTCAAAAGCGACAGCGACGCGTAAAGGGTCCAATGCAGCTGCAGGGTTCGATGTAGCTGAGGGGTCCGGGAAGAGACCTCGGGGTAGACCCAGGGGTCGAGGGAAGATGAGGCCACCGTCGCCTGTACCTTCATCGCCGTCTAAGGTACCTTCCGCTCACTCATCCTCCTCATCCTCCGAGGAGGAGGAGGAGGCAAGGGTGGAGGAGGAGGCAGGGGTGGAGGAGGAGACAGGGGGTACCTCTTCCTCTACTTCGTCGCGTGTGTTGTTATGAGGTCCCTTGACCCTCCCGAGGCGACCGATACCTCCTTTGAGGCGCCCGCTGATTCGACCCGATGGAGACAAGTAAGTAACTTTAGATGTTATCACTAATTTTTTGTTTGATATATTCAAAATTATAATAGAAACTAATAATTTATCTTAATCACTTGGGCAGGGGTTGGACGAAGGTCGGTGGGGGTGATCACGCACACCATGAGAACGACATCCTTGGTCTTTTGATCAAGGAAAATTCCCTGGCCTAGTGCGGAACTATCGAGCCGGCCTACACGTGGGCCCACTATGCCACCGTCCCCGACGCCCCTGATCGGGATGGCAGGGTATTCACCGACAAGGCGCAGCGTGTCAAGGCCGAACTTTGGGTAAGTCTTTCTCGCACTACATTGCTCAATACATCACATTGATTGGACATTCTTGAAATAATGACTGGATACATCGCGTCTATATGCAGAATTTCTTTAGATGCGAGAAGGGATACGAGGCCAAGGCGGATGATGTGGCTGACAAAGCCACCAAGAAACTCGTCAAGGACATGCACTACGAGGCGTGCATCCTGGCCGTGATCCAATACCACACAGAAATCCTTAGAGTGAGGGTCCCTAAAAGTGCGGCAAGAACCATGAGGCCGACTGCGGAACAATACATGAAGGTAAATATAGAACATTAATACTTATTTTTTTTAGATTATGCTTAATTTCATCTTCTTATGTCATATACTTGATGACGTAGGTGCCTCTGTGGTGGTGCGCCTACGATCTACAGTGCTAGGCCCGGATGGTGGACAGGTGGTGCGACCCCACATGGGAGGAGAATCACAACGCTTGCCGAGAGCGGCGTTTGCTAATGCCGGATGCACCACACCATCAAGGCAACCTCAACCTCTCAGGATACGCAGCTAGATGGGTACGCGAATTCATTTCTTTATTCTAACGCTCAATTCTGCATAATTTCTAATCATATTGCTTTTTTTAATAGTCGGCGGCACATGGTGGCGAGCCTTGCTCCTAGTTCATGGCATATGCTTTGGCCCACAAGGGCAAGGCGATGGCTGACGTCGCCTACAACCCGGAGGACCCGCCCTCGGAGTACAGCAACGAGTCCGTCCATAGCTGGCTCGATGGATACACATCGATGGCAGGGGCGGTCCATGGCCCAGAGTACGATCCGAGTGCCCATGACCTTGATGGAGAAGTGGTCATGAGGGCGGGAGGAGGCAAGAAGCATGGTCGGTTCTAAATCGTCGACGGCACAATCGACACGGCCAGTACTCCCACTCTCTCCCAGATTCGAGCACGGAGCATGAGTTCTAGCCCGGCGATACGCCCACGGCCGGACTCTATACGGTTCCAGATGAACGCACTTTAGGTTATTTCTGTTTTATTCATCGTTCATTGATTTTTACATACTTTTACATTGCATTGTAACATTGGGATGAAATATTGTAGGCTCAGCTGGAGCAAGAAACGAGACGCTGGGAGGAGCTAGAGGCAAGGATGGAGGCAGACCGACAGAGGATGGAGGTAGAGCGGCTGCAGATGTTTAAATATATGAGGGGTGTTTACGCTGCAATCGGTCAACCTCTGCCACCGATGCCAGTCCCTCCTCCTTAACCAGCTCCAAATATTGTTTCAGGCACTGTGAGTCACTTCACAACCTTATAATCACTGTTTCTAGTTTATGTAGAATCAATCTTACAAAGATGCCCGGACACTAGAAACTAGAAACTAGAAATAAACTAGAAACTAGAAATAAATTAGAAACTAGAAACTAGAATGATTTATAGTTTACAAACTAGAAATAAACTAGAAACTAGAATGATTTATCTCTTCTTCTTTGTGCAGAATCAATCAGCGGCATCGAATGAGCCTCATGACCCAGCGTGGTCACAGTGGACACCGTGGCCTTCTCAGTGACTACTTGTGATTTTATTTGCATTTGCATTGCATTTGTGGATTACTTGTGACTACTCAGTGACTACTCGGTGGACACCATTGCACTCAGTGAATTTTATTTGCATTTGTGGTTGTGAATGAACCTACTTGTGATTCTGAAGTTTATTTGTATTTATGTGTTGCCGATATATCTATATGAACTGCCGGTGATGCTTATTGTGATCTATGTGTGATGCCTGTAATGTTTATTTGAGTGAGGTACGTTGACCGAACCATAAAAACTGAAAATATATGCCAAGTGCCAAGGTAAAAACACTCGGCAAAGCGGACATGTGGTCAAAATCTGTATATTCTGGGCCAGTCTTTGCCGAGTCACTCGGCAAATGCCGAGTGTCTGGGATTTGACACTCGACAAAGCTGCCATGTTTGCTGAGTGTCAGTGCCTGGGCACTCGGCAAACAAGGGCATATTTGCCGAGTGTCAGGGCCGGGGCACTCGGCAAACATGGCTGCTTTGCCAAGTGTCAAATCCCGGACACTCGGCAAATGCACCGTGACCGTCTCCGCGCCGTCACGTTACTTTTTTTTGCCGAGCGTTTGTTTCAGCTCTCGGCAAAGTATTTGCCGAGTGCTCGATAAAAAACACTCGGCAAAGAGATGTTTGCCGGCACTGTAGATGCCGTGTGCTGTTTGCCGAGTGTTACACTCGGTAAAGCCTTTGCCGAGTGTTTTTTGGCTGTGGCACAGGCAAAGCTACCGTTTTCGGTAGTGATGGTCCTTGCTCCAATGGCATGCATCTCTGTCTTTGGCTCGCAACACTATTAGGAGTCGCCGACGAGAGGTGGACGACGGGACGGTGTCAGGATGAGCAGGGAAGAGTAACCGGGTGAAAAAGATGAGCTTTTTATCCATCCCGCAACCGGAGAACGGACGGTGGCCGGAACCTTTTAGATCCAACATTCCTTTAGTTCGGCTAGAGGCTAGCAGACTTAAAACAACTCCCGCCAACCTTGCAAACTTTGACCCCCTATTCTCTCAAATGGGAAGCTACGTATCAATGTCTCGTCCCATACTTCTTAGCGTCACTCCGGTCAATCTCCTACTACTTTACACTATATTGCCATGACCCCTGCTCGTCAAGCCCACTTGTCAGCTTTGTGGGAAGAGAGAAAGGAGAATTAAGAAGAGTATAAGAGGCTCCTACGTATGGGGTTCAGGAGAGAGGTTGAGAGCCCCTCAACATAGCTCGGTTGAAGAGCTTTTTCATGTGTAAAAACTTTCAAAATGGGATGAGGGCTCAAGTAAGATTTTGGTTGGAATTGTTCTTAGATTGACCGGGCAACGAAGAAGAAAAATAAAAGAGTATTACTGCCATTTCATTGTTTTTACCGAGCATGAAAGGTATTTTACCAAATGGATTTTTTAAAATAGCTTTGGCTAGCTCCACTTCAGCTTCACCGGCTGAAACTAGAAAAAACTAACTGGTTCACCATTAAAACGGAGTTGTACTAAACAGGACTTTACTCCCACGTGGAAAGTTTATTGTAAGCATCTTATATATTTTTTTAAAGCGTGCTTAGCACGTGCTTCGTTAAGGGAAGTTGGAATTGTTACACAGCCCGTAGGCGTGTGACGGCGAGTTGCCGCTGCATGCCTACCGGTCGGACACTAACAGCAATCACCGGCTTTAACGGTGGAGCTATCCTGTCGTACTAAGTGATTAACTAGTTTTGCGACCAGGAAATGTAATGACGTTCCCTAGTTATCTACCGCGAGCAGCGAGGCCAGGCTCCGGAACCCGGCGGCGATGCAGGAGTCTTCTTCCTCGCGTATGAGAGCAAGGATCTGCACCGTCGTTTTCAGCGTCGTGGTCGAAGGTCCGCCTTGTTGCGTTCTTTCCAGATGGCCCAGGAGACGAGCAGGACGAGGGAGTCGAAGCCGCGCCTGAAGGTTTCTGGGATGGCAACCCGAGTCTGCAGCCACCAGTCGGCCACGGCGGAGTCACTGGCGCGGCCCCAGCTGCTGCAGCCCCTGCATTCGATAGCAGCCGGACCCAGACCTCGCGCGTGAAAGAGCAAGAAGCCAGTAGATGATCGGTGGTCTCGTCGTGTTGATCACACAAGCGCACAGCTTGTCCTCCAGCTGAAGGCCATGACGTTTTCGGCGCTCGGCTGTCCACAAGCGACCGTGAAGGGCAATCCAAAAGAAGATTTTCAACTTTGGCGGCACAACAGCCCTCCAAACGAACTTGGCGCCAACCAAAGAGGATCATTCCAGTGAAGAATGCTCTGTATGCCGAGGAGGCCGGTGTAGGTGCCGTTCGCCGTCCACTTCCAGATGAAGCAGTCAGAGGAATGCGGCGATAGCTGGAATGTCTCGACCATGTCCCAAAGGTGGACGTATTCGCTGAGGACTGCAGCAGTCGGAGCGCCAGTGATGTCTCTTGCCCATTGGCGATTTGTGAGTGCCTTCTTGACGGTGCGTTTGCGCTGGCGGCACCCAACCGCCTGGAAAAGGTTTGGCGCAAAGTTGCAGATGGCACCGTCCGGCAGCCAGGAGTCTGTCCAGAAGCGTGCGGAGGCGCCGTCGCCCACTTAGAACGGTGACCGAGGCCCGGAACATGTGGTCGACCTTTGCGTTCTGGCCTGGAAGGCAGGCACGCCCATGCGGCGTCAGGTTGTGTCCGACACAACCATTCCCAGCGTAGGCGCAGGGCAAAGCCGAGTATCCTAAGGTCCGGCAACCCAAGTCCACCGTGGTCCTTGACGCGAGCAGACGATGGGCCAAGCGACTTTAAACTTCCCGCCGGCGACTGAGTCAGTGCCCGCCCAGAGGAAGGCGCGCCTCCTCTTGTCGATCTCCCCAATAGCCCGTGCCGATAGGCTGCCAGCAGATGGAGAGGTGTACTGGGATCGCGGAGAGAGTTGTCTGCGTCAGCGTGGCTCTACCCACGCTCGTCAGAAGGCCAGCCTTCCACGTCGGGATTCGAGCGGCGACTGCGTCGACCAGCACCTGTTCGTCGGCGCGGCTCAGTCTGGACAGCGACAAAGGAGCTCCCAGGTATTTGGTTGGGAAGTCCTGGAGCCTGCAAGGGAACACCTCCTGGACGGCCTGGATCACGTCTGAAGAACATCGGATTGGGGTGATTGTGCACTTATCCAGGTTGGTGGATAGGCCAGACGCCCGGCGAACAGCTCTAGGATCTGTCGGATGCAGCTGAAGTCTTGCGGTGTGGGCGCGAGGAAGATGACGAGGTCGTCAGCGTACACCGAGGCACGGTACTTGATCGCGTTCCCTGGCAACGGTGTAAGGACCGTGTGACGGTCAGCCTCGGTGATGAGCGCGTTCAGGTATGACTAACTGCAAAAGCTAACTAATCAGTACTGATACAACATAGTTTTACAACATAATCTTGCTTCACTTGCTAATAAGCACTACCACAACTAAAAGAACTATGACAGTCATAACTAAACAGAGCACCACCAACAGCTAGATCAGATCGATAAGCTTGTCCATCTTGAGATAGATCCTATCTTCATCAAAAATCCTGCTTTTAAGCTTCATTTCTTCTTGACATTTAGTTTCACCATGACCTTCTAATGGCACTGCACCTAGCAAATCTTCTTTAAGCTTCTTTGTGACTACTTTCTTGTACTCTTCCAACCACCTAAAGAATGGACATTTCTTCACTGCCTGTGGAAATGACAATAAATAACACAGTTTATTTATCCAAACCTTGACACAGTACCTAGTTCATCCAGTTCTATATGACAATAAACAATAGAGCAATATATACTCACAAATTCATTGTAGTTTACGCATTTGAAGAAAATTCTGCCGTTGTTCTTACAGGATTTGCATTCCACTACTTTGTCACCACATTCTGGGCATGTAATCAGGGGGATCCCACTAGGGCCAAGTGGATACAGAGAAATGACACCTGTTGGGATGAACGACGAACTAGACGAACCCTCACCCATAGCCTGGCGAGACGCAGGGAGGCGCGGCGGGCCTGGTGACGCGCGGTCGGGCGACGGCGGCCTGGCGCGGATGGGCGGCTTGGCTGGGGCCGCCTTCGCCTGGGGAAGAGCACCCGGACGGCCAGGAGCAGCGGCTGCAGATCCAGCGACGGGGAGAGCGGGGACCTGCTCTAGGCGGCGCCGGCGGGCTAGCCTTCGCCTGGGGCAGGGAGCGTCTTGGGGGAGGATGGCGGCGGCGAGGCTCGGCCCGAGGGCGCGGCGCGGGGGTGGGGGGCGGCGCTCTGCCTTTCACTCCAGCGAGAGGGGGAGAGATGACAGCGCAGGGATTAGGTCAGCGACCTCAGGGGCAAAATGGTCACTAAAGGCTAAAATTTTGGCTCAAAATTTTTTAAAGTCGACTTAAACCTAGAAATGGCATTATAGCGTGTTGGACTCGTTTCATAAAGGCATTTCAGCGAAGTCCACAAAATGGATGGTATTTGGGCGAAGCCCACTCCCCGTAAGGGCAAAATCCCGATTTTCTCGCAGCGGAAGCAGCACCAGCTGTGCCCACCAGTAGCAGCTCAAATCACAAGCAAAGCCACCACCCTCCTCGCCACCAACACCGCGAAGAGCGACGACGTCAAGGGCACCTCCGCTTCCTTTAGCCGCTCCTCCTCTCCCCATACACCGACGACGACGACGTCGGCGAGCTGCTCGTTCCTGTCGTGGTGCTTCTTCTGCCACAGGGAGCTCGCCGAGGGCAGGGACATATACATCTACAGGTCCGTCGGTTTGAGCGCGCGTCGTACAATATAAGGTGCACATACGTATGGCCAGAGCCCGGAGGTTTGGCCTATGACGACTGAGTACTAACAATGGCGTATGGTTTGGTCTCGTCGTGCTTGCAGAGGCGAAAGGGCGTTCTGCAGCGAGGAGTGCCGCTGCTGGCATATCCTGGCAGAGGATGACGACGACGGTGACAACGACTACGCCTCGGTCGGGGTCGTGGTTGGCGGTTTCATGTTCTGAGGTGGTGCCCGGCCTGCCGGGCAGATACAGGATGACCACCGAGGGGACTGGTGGGACAGGTGCCACCGGCCGCCTGTAGGCGAGCAGGAATTGAAGAAGAAAGTGTTTAATCTTCTGCTTCCTTGTGTGAACACACAGTAAATGAAGGCGACGCCAAAAATGCTCCCTGCTGTGGTACTGTAGCCGCTGTAGAAGGTAGGCGTCGAACGGCTCACCTGCCTCACTGTAGCTATAGCAGAGATAGGCGCAGAAGTCAGTCCTGCTGTGTTATCTAGTCACTGTAGCAGCATGGCAGCTGTACTATGACTAGATAGATAAAGTTGTATAAATAGTTTGCCAATGCAACTCAGTAAAGAGAGTTCAGATTTGTCATCTCCTATACATGGCTCTGGCCAACGCTGGTGTCTCTGGCTGTGTGTGTATGCTCTGTTCTCTCTCTTCTTCTACCCCTAACCATAGTGTGTGGTCGGACAATGTCTGTAGTGCTCGGCCATGGTCAGCAAGACTGGTGAGTGGTCGACTCACCTGAGCTGGTGATCCTGTGGGCTAACAAGTGGTATCAAAGCCGTACAAGCGCCGTCGCCGAACTAACCGCTGGCGATGATGGATAGTTCGGAAATGGGCGACAGCAGTGGCGCTGCTGTGGCTGCCCATCCATGACAGGAGGTCGTTGTTGGCACGGTGCGGAAGGTCAGCGGCACCAGCTAGTCGACGCTGACTCGCACCAACTATGGAGAGTGGTCGGTGACCATGAAGCTCAAGCTTAGAGCCCGACGACTCTGGAATGCTATTGACAAGGGCACCGACAATGAGGAAGATGACATGTCAGCGTTGGAGGCTATCCTCGCTGCTGTACCGGCGGAGTATAGGGATCCGTTGGGAGCGAAGAGCTCTGCTAAGGAGACGTGGGAGGCTATTGCGGCGATGCGCATCGGTTCCGACCATGCAAAGAAGGCGATGACCCATCTTCTGAATTAGGAGTACGCCAACCTCAAGTTCAAGTATGGTGAAACGGTGGAGGATTTCTCCCTTCGCTGCAGACGCTCATCAGCAAGCTGAAGAGCCACGGCATCACCATCGACGAAGAGGAGGCGGTCTCCAAGTACCTCCACTCCGTGCCGGCAAAGTACATTCAGATTGCTCTCTCCATAGAGACGATGCTGGACTTGTCCACCCTCACCATCGAGGATGTGACAGGCCATCTGCGAGCGGTGGATGAGCGCCTGGAGCAGGCGACAACAACGAAGGACAGCAGCAAACTGCTGCTGACAGAGGAGGAGTGGGCTGCTCGGAGGAACTCCAGGGTAGCCTCCTCCAGCCACGGCGGCGATGGCAAGCACCATGGCAAGGCTTCTTCAGAGAAGAAGAAGCGGGTCGAACCCAACACCTGCCGGCGCTGCGGGAAGACAGGCCATTGGGTACGGGAGTGTCCAAATCGTAAGCAGAAGAAGAAGGCTGAGGCTCATCTGGCGCAAGCTGATGATGATGATGAGGCTACTATTCTGATGGCGATGTTCTGTGCACTACACGACGTCGAGGCCGAGGAGAAGGGAGAGGTGATGACTGTGGAAGGAACTAGGAAGGCCCTGAAAGCTATCAACCTCGATGAACCACGCGCCCAAGTTCATCTCGGACGTGTGGGCGGCGAGCAGGAGCAACAGTGGTACCTAGACCCTGGCGCCAGCAACCACATGATGGGCTCTAAAGTAGCCTTCTCTGAGCTCAACGACGATGTTACCGGTATGGTGAAGTTTTGTGACGGCTCAAGGGTGGCAATCCAAGGGCGCGACACCATCATCTTCAGGTGCCAGAACGGGGAGCACCGCATGCTAACGGATGTATATTACATCCCGCAGCTGCGTTCAAGCATCATCAGCATTGGTCAGCTGGATGAGCACGGTAGCGAGGTACTGATCAAGGACGGAGTCCTTAGGATCAGGGACCGAGAGCAGCAACTTCTCGCCAAGGTGAAGAGGTCCCTGAGCCGGTTGTACCTGCTCGACCTGAAGGTAGAGCAGCCGATGTGCCTGGCGGCAAGGCACACCGAGGAACTGTGGCTATGGCATGCCCGGTTCGGACATCTCAGCTTCGACGTGCTTGGTCGGCTAGAGAAGATGGTCCGAGGGCTACCCACATCAAGCACGGAGGCGAGCTGTGTGACAGCTGCCTGGCCGGGAAGCAGAGGAGGCTACCATTTCCAAAGGCGGCCAAGTATCGCGTGGAGGACGCTCTCGAGCTCATCCACGGTGACCTCTACGGGGCGACCACGCCAGCCACAAATGGTGGTCAGTGATACTTCCTCCTACTCATGGATGAATGTAGTCGCTACATGTCGCTACAACTCCTAACGAGCAAGGACGAAGCGGTGGCGGCGATCAAGAAGTTCAAAATGCGCGTGGAGGCTGAGAGTGGCAAGAAGCTCCGCGTGCTGAGGACTGATCGTGGTGGCGAATTCACTTCAGTGGAGTTCGCTGCGTACTGTGCGGATCAGGGTGTGGTGCGACACCACACTGCGCCGTACTCGCCACAATAGAATGTCATGGTGGAGCGACGGAACCAGATGGTGGTTGGCATGGCTCGATCTATGATGAAGGCCAAAGGCATGCCGGCAAGGTTCTGGGGTGAGGTGGTGACCACGGCGGTGTTCATCATCAACCGTGCTCCGACCAAGGCCCTAACGGGCAAGACATTGTTCGAAGCTTGGTATGGGCGCAAGCTGAGCGTGTCCTTCCTTCGGACATTCGGCTACATCGGCCACGTCAGGAAGACAAGTCCGATCCTCACCAAGCTAGAGGACAGGAGCACACCGATGGTGTTCCTAGGCTATGTGGAGGGTACCAAGGTGTATCGGCTCTACGACCCATGCAGAGACAAGGTACTTGTCTCGTGCGACGTCGTGTTTAACGAGAAGGCTACTTGGGACTAGAACAGTTCAAGCTTGGGGGAAGCTGGCGGCTTTACCGGCACCATCGTTGTCGAGCACCTGGTCATCCACGGTGGTGGAGATGCTGGGGAAGAGGTGCCAAGCACTCCTGGGGCAGTGCTGAGTGAAAGCATCTAGGCCTCTAGTTGGGTTTCGGTGATTAATGACAATACGTAATTACTATGACTAACGTATGTTTTGTAGAGGCAATTGAGTTAGGTCATGGTAATGGAGACTGATTGGGCAATCATGATGGTCATGCCCCTATGATGGAAATCATTTTAGTTTTCAAAGAATGGACAACAAGATTAAGGATGGACTAGTTCTAAGTGTCGTTTGGAGTTGAAGAGACTTAGAGTAGTTTAGGACTTTGTTTTTCCTTTGGTCGTACTATGAAGGGGGGTATGAATGGGTAGCTTGACCTAGGTGAGTCTAGTGGGTTAGGTGTGGTGCACACTTCTCAAATCTAGCACTAGGTAGCTCCTAAAAAGCCCTTAGATTAATTGGATCAAACTTCATTCATATATGATTGAGAGTTGGAAGTGAATGGAGGGTCAATTGTTGACCGGACGCTGGTTCTGGTGTGTATGTCAAGCTCAAGAATGATAATGAAAAGCTCAAGAAAGATCTTGAAGAGATCAAAAGCCACAACACTATTGTGCTAGAAACTCTTGATCATGATGGTGATTTGATTCTTGAGAATGAGAAGCTCAAAGAAGAAAACAAGAAGCTCAGGGAAGAGAAAAATAATGATGCACTCAAGGAAGAGAACAAGAAGTTCAAGTTGGAGAAAGAGCATCTCAAGATTGGATTGAGCAAGTTCACAAGAGGCAAGCATCTTCAAAGTGAGCTACTAATGAACACCGTCATGAAGATGGATAGAAGTGGCATTGGGTACATGCCAAATAAAGAGAAGAAAGCTCAAGCTCAACAACAACAAAAGCCAAAGCCAAAGAAGTATTTTGAGTGTGGACAAGAAGGCCACTTTGCCCATGAGTGCCAAACTCCACCACCACAACCCTTGCCCAAGCATGCTAGACCTTTTGCTTTCAATGCTCATTACATGCTTAGAAAGGATTCTAGTGAAAAGATGAAAGTCATGTTCTTAGGACCTCCCAACAAGAATAGGCCTAAGAAAATTTGGGCAGCAAAGTCACTTGTTGAGAAGGTGAAGGGCCCTCAACAAGTTTGAGTTCCTAAAGCTTGATCTCTTGTGTGTAGGTGAACTACAAGACCGGTGGAAGTCATTGGGTTATTGATAGTGGTTGCACACAACATATGACCGGTGATCCTCGTATGTTCACCTCACTAGATGAAGAAGTAGATGGATAAGAAAGAATCACATTTGGAGATAATTCAAAGGGCAAGGTTAAAGGATTAGGCAAAGTGGCAATATCAAATGAGCATTCAATCTCAAATGTGTTATATGTTGCTTCATTGAGCTTCAACTTGCTATCCGTTAGACAATTGTGTGATCTTGGCTTCCAATGCTTGTTTACTGAGAAGAAAGTTGTTGTATCTAAAAAGGATGATGTTCAAGTGATATTCAAAGGATTTAGATACAACAACCTATATCTAGTGAACTTCACCTCCGAAGATGCTAATTTGAAGACTTGCCAATTCACCAAAACAACACTTGGGTGGTTATGGCATAGAAGACTTGCTCATATTGGGATGAGCACACTCAAGAAGCTAATGAAGAATGATTTGGTGAGAGGGTTGAAGGATGTGAAGTTTGAGAAGGACAAGCTTTGTAGTGCATGTCAAGCCGGCAAGCAAGTTGCAAATACTCATCCAACAAAAGCTTTTATGTCAACCACAAGAGTACTAGAACTCCTTCACATGGACTTATTTGGACCAATAACATACAAGAGTTTGGGAGGAAATCTTTATTGTCTTGTGATTGTTGATGACTATTCAAGATATACATGGGTATTCTTCCTTCATGACAAATCTGAAGTTGCATCATGCTTCAAGAAGTTTGCCAAGAGAGCACAAAATGAGTTTGAAGTGAAGCTCAAGAAGATAAGAAGTGACAACGGTAAAGAATTTGACAACACAAACATAGAAGCCTATTGTGAAGAAGTTGGGATCAAGCATGAGGTCTCCGCAACATATACTCCTTAACAAAATAGTGTAGTTGAGAGAAAGAACCGGACATTGATCACTCTTGCAAGAACAATGCTTGATGAGTACAACACTCCCGAAGCTCTATGGGTGGAAGCTATCAATACCGCTTGCTATGCATCCAACCGCCTATTCCTTCAAAAGTTTCTTGGCAAGACACCTTATGAGTTGCTCAATGGGAAGAAGCCGGATGTCTCATTCTTTAGGGTGTTTGGTTGCAAATGCTACATCTACAAGAAGCAGCAACACCTAGGGAAGTTTCAAAGATGTTGTGATATTGGTTTTCTTGTTGGTTACTCATCAAAGTCCAAAGCATATAGAGTCTTTAATCATGCCACCGGCTTGGTTGAAGAAACATATGATGTGGAATTTGATGAATCTAACGGCTCCCAAGGAGCACATGAGAATCTTGATGATGTAGGTGATGAACCATTGAGGGAGGCTATGAAGAACATTCCGGTTGGAGACATCAAGCCTAATGATGAAGATGATGTACAAGTGATCAATCCATCCTCCACAAGATGATGAAAAAGATGGGAGAGTAGAAAATAAAGATACTCATGTCTCCCATGATCAAATGATGGTACAAGCACAAGATGTTGATGCTCCACAACCTCCCCCTCAAGTGGTTAATAGAAGAAATACACCTCTACTACAAGATCATCCACAAGATCTCATCATATGGAGTCCATCAAAGGGTGTAATGACTCGCTCACAAAAACTTGCTTTATTTATTGCACATCACTCTTTTGTCTCTTGTTTTGAGCCTACCAAGGTAGAAGAAGCTCTTCAAGATCTGGATTGGATAAATGCCATGCATGAAGAGTTGAACAACTTCACCCGCAATGAAGTTTGGACTCTTGAAGAGCGACCAAAAGGTGCAAGAGTCATTGGAACAATGTGGGTGTTCCGCAACAAGCAAGATGATCAAGGCGTTGTTGTGAGGAATAAGGCAAGACTAGTTGCAAAGGGGTTCTCTCAAGTTGAAGGTTTGGATTTTAGAGAGACCTTTGTACCGGTTGTAAGACTAGAAGCCATTCATATCCTCCTTGCATATGCATCACATCATGAGATGAAACTATATCAAATGGATGTGAAAAGTTCATTTTTAAATGACTTTATTAATGAACTAGTCTATGTTGATCAACCTCCCAGATTTGAAGACCCTAGATATCCTAATCATGTTTATAGGTTATCCAAGGCGCTATATGGGCTTAAGCAAGCCCCAAGAGCTTGGTATGAGCGCCTTCGGCATTTCCTCATTGAGAAGGGCTTCACAATTGGGAAGGTCGACACCACACTATTCACCAAGAAGCTTGATGGCCATATCTTCATTTGTCAAGTATATGTTGATGATATCATCTTTGGATCATCAAATGAAGATTCTTGTAAAGAGTTTGGTGAATTGATGTCGAAAGAGTTCGAGATGTCAATTATTGGAGAGCTTACATTCTTTCTTGGTTTTTAAGTCAAGCAAATGAAAGAAGGGATTTTCATCTCTCAAGAGAAATATACAAATGATCTTCTCAAGGGATTCAAGATGGATGAAAGTAAGCCAATCAAGACACCAATGCCAACTAATGGATATCTCGACCTAGATGAGGGTGGTAACATGGTTGATCAAACTCTCTACCGCTCTATGATTGGTAGCTTGTTATATTTAACCGCATCTAGGCCCGACATCATGTTTAGTGTGTGTATGTGTGCTAGATTTCAAGCTAATCCTAAGGAAACTCATTTGATTGCCGTTAAAAGAATCCTTAGGTATCTTAAGCACACACCAAGCATTGGCCTTTGGTATCCCAAAGGAGCTATATTTGAATTAGTTGGCTATTCCGATTCGGATTATGCCAGTTGCAAAGTTGATAGAAAAAGCACATCCGAAGGGTGTCATTTGCTTGATACATCCCTTGTGTCTTGGTCCTCCAAGAAACAAAATAGTGTGGCTTTGTCCACCGCCGAAGCGGAATACATTACCGCGGGTGCTTGTTGTGCACAAATACTTTACATGAAACAAACTTTGCTAGACTATGGTGTAGTTCTAGAAAAAGTATCTCTTTTGTGCGACAATGAAAGTGCGGTAAAACTTGCAAATAATCTGGTTCAACACTCTCGCACCAAGCACATAGATATCCGCCATCACTTTCTTAGAGATCATTATGCAAAGAATGATATATCATCAGAAGGTGTAAGGACCGAGGATCAATTGGCGGATATCTTTACTAAACCGCTAGATGAGGTGACTTTTTGTCGATTGTGGAATGAGCTCAATGTTCTTGATTTTAGCAACTTCACAAAAAATGAGCTTGTGTTGTCCCTTGCATTGCATTGTAATATACATCATGTTTAATGTTTGGTAAAGCATATAGGGCTTGTCTAACATGGTTAAGATAACCGCCGTAAAGCGTGTGAAGAAGCTTAACCTTGGATCAAACTTGACAAGCAAGTAGATTTACTTTCAAGTATTGCATTGCATATGCATGAATGTTGCTTTGTCGTTTATCTTAAATTGCCCTCTTATTGCCTATTTTCTTAAAAAGAATTATAGCCTAAGGCAAAATATTTTGAAAATTTTGAGGGTTTAAGAGAGGTCACTCACATCAGTCTCAATTGATATTTATTTGGATCTTATTGGAGTTGGGACTTGATTGGGAACAGACAGCACGAAGGACTTTGAAGATTTGCTGGAAAAAGAGTGATCGGACGCTGCACCGGACTCTAAAGTCCAGCGTCCGGGCAGTTCACAGGAGGTGAACCTGCTGCGATGGAGTGACCGGACTCTGCTGTTTAGCATCCAGTCAGATGGTGGTTCAGTGTCCGATCAACCGAAGGCGATCAAGGCAGTGAGGACTGGACTCTGGCTGCATCCGGTCGGGGTTCACCGGACACGTCTGGTTGTGATTCCAGGGGTTTTGGACCTCTCTAGAATCGACTGGACTCTGGGTGGCAGCGTCCGGTCGTTGCCACCAGAGCGTCCGGTCAGTAGAAATCATGCGGGATCCGGATTCTTCTCAGTTTCCTTTTCTATTCCATCCGGGGGGCCACCAAATAAGCCAACCGCCGCCGCGCCATGACCTAACCCGTACCAACCCACGCCGCGCCGACTTCACCGTTGCAGTCACCGCACCGTCATGCTATCCATGCCTGTGCCCTAGCCGCCGCAAGCTCCAGCGCCCGTGCTGCACAGCCTCGCGCCCCCTTCCTACGCTAGAGCCGCCTGCGCGCCAACGTGCCGCACCCCGCACCGTCCACGCCACCGTGACTTGTGCCGCCATGCTCGAGCCCTATGCTAGCGCTGCCCCTACGCCAGCAAGAAGCACCGCCGGTGCCCTAGCCACTGCTCACCGCGCCTCTTCACTGCAGTGCACCGACGATCCATGCCGCATTGTCTCGTCGGAACCCTAGCTTCACTGTGCCGATCCGGTGGTTCTATGATTCGTTCCTTTTTCTCGTTGTTTCGCCAATTTCGCATCTAATGCTTGCTTCTTAGGGTTTCGTATCTCTAGATATATTGTAATTATTCATATATCTGATCTATTCTAACATGCAGCGAGTCGGTGTTTCTGAGGTCACTTTGGCAGTTGTCAGTCAACTCGGGGCTAAGCCCGCGAGTATGGATCGAGGCCAAGCCTCGGAAGTGACAGTTGGTAGTTGATTCTTGTCAGTGTAGTTGTTCTTTTCAGCTCCATCAGATGGCTCGTGTCAAGAATGCTGGAGGTGGTCCAGGTGATGAGGATCCAAGGCATCCGCCTTGCTTGCCTACTGATGCAAAAGGCAAGGCGACAAAGAAGCTGGCAACAAAGAAGCGGAAGTATCCAGATACAGATATAGCTAGAGCTGCCACAGAGTGTGCAGAGGCAGGAGGTGCTAGGAGTGGAGTCCAAATCGTAGATCAGCTTTCACTAGCATAGAGGGCTGCACTTGAGCAGGTTGAGCGCTGCCATGGTGGTCCAGCTGGGACTATCATGGTTGGAGGACGGCGTGTCGCTATTGATGAGAGTCAGCCTCAGGGGGGGTCACAGCAGCAGCCACAGCCAGCAGAGTAGACTCAGGAGGGAGAGCAGGCTGAGGAGATAGAGCAGGCACCTCAGCCACAGTTACGCCGCTCTAGTCATACACGTGCTCCAGTCACACCGAGGCCAGAGACACAGTGGAAGGGTTCTCGTCCACCTCCTAGACCACAGGGTCCGCCTCTAGTGACTCATCTAGATTTGAGGGCCGCCACGGCCAAGCAGGTGTAGCAGCTCAGATTTGTGGACTTTGAGCAATGGTTCTCGCCGAGGAGGGATGACCGAGCTTCAGAGGGCTTCTACTCACCACTGCAGGAAGATTTTTATAATGCATATCTTAACAGTGGGGCTATATTCAGATCTCAGAGGGTGTGCAATATAGAGTCCATTGTAGCAGCAGCTGGAGAGCAGATTCGCCCTTACCTATCTTATTTGCCAGGGCTGACAGACTTACTCAGACGGACAAGCTTATATGTTCCATCTTGGATCCGAGATTTTATGCTACACTTTGGATTGACCCGCAGCATAGATTTATTCACTTTGCTTTCAGAGGCAGAGATTACAGGCTGATGAGCTTCAGGGTCAGGGAGATACTCAGGCTTTAGGAGCAGCCCATCCGGCTACATGAGGTGTGCTATGGTCAGACAGCGCCTCCCAGACATACACATGGTGGTCTAGTGCCTCCTACTGATTTGGTTCACCATTGCTTCATAGAGCCTTTTGGCGAGGGGTCGAGCAGGACACCCAGTGATCTCACTCCTACAGCTAGAGTCCTGGATGCTATTATGAGGAGGACCCTGCACTACTAAATTTTGACCCTGTTGCACCAGTCAATTTTTGATGTTATAGGTCTAAAATAGATGCAATAGTTCGGTTTCGCATCAATTTCTCGTTTGATGCCAGCCGATGCAAGTGGTCTTGATGCAATAGCCTTTCGCATCGGTTACTTGTGGTTGATGCGAGAAGCAGCTATTGCATCGTCCATCCGTTGTCTCTTGCATCAAAATTGAGAGATGCAATAGCTTATTGCATCCAAATCATGTTGATGCAATACATCTATTGCAACGGCTATCGTTCGATGCAATAGACTATATTTCATCCATATTAGGTTCGATGCTATATAATCTATTGCATCACCATTTTGATTCGATGCAAGAGGTTCTATTGCATCATCATTTTGGTTCGATGCAATAGGAACTATTGCATCGACGTTATGTTCGATGCAATTCGAACTATTGCATCGACATGAGGTTAGATGCAATACAAACTATCACATCGATATGAGCTTGGATGCAATACAAACTATTGCATCGACATGAGATTTGAAGGGCAACCAATTATTGCATCAAATTCATTGCACATAAATTCATAAAATTACAAAATTCAATGGCACAAAAAGGCAATCATATTAATAACTTGGATCATAAGCATTCAATAGTTTGTACAATGTAAGGAAGTCAAATGCCTTCCTATTTCCAAATAGGTAATTGCAAAGTTGAACTGCATTACAAACCACTAACTTATGCTACAAATAGGCAATCATAAACAAAAATACATGTCTCTTAGCACAGATCAACATGACATCTTTCTCGTTGCACAATATTTGATTCATTTCAGCTTTCCAAGACTCCCTCAAGGTTGATCTTCCTGAAAAAGTCAAAATGACATGCATTAGTAATATATATAGTTGATCACACAGTTGGAATCAAACATAGACAACACATGATAGACAACAATATTTTTGGGTTTAACAAATAGAATGGATACTGAAGCCGAACTATAAAGTATAAACACATAAGGCATGAACTCCTGATTGCTCATGTTAAGTGAACAAACATACATGTATAAGTGAACAAAGTTCATGTTAATAATCTAGACAACAACTTAAAATGACACCTGATTGCTCATACCTTTCCTCCTTTCTTTCTGCATTGTAGCTTTTTATTTACAGCAGTATTCCTCAGTGTTTGTGATGTAATAAATGTCACTATCTCATTACTATCTTTATCATTTGGGAAAAGTGATCTGTTGGCGCTGCGAGTGAGGCGACTAGGTTGGATACTCTTCTGTTTGCTCAACAATACATTGTCTGGTACAGTCTATAAAAACCAGAAGATTTGAAGGAGCAATCACCACTTAGCAATTCTAAGAATCTGTTCAACTGCAGGTGATAATTTTGAAGTATATTACCTATTGCGCATGTTCTGATCCTTGGATGGGAGTCGGAACAACAGCAGGTTCATTATGTGTGGGCAGGGCAGATTCTGTACCAGCCTTCATATTTTAAAAAAAGATTCACACATTATGTCATATTAAATGTAGGTATCCATTACATCGCAGTTTGCATTTATCAAAAAATAATACCTATGCTAAATCTGCACCTTCATTTCCACTAACCATATTTTCTACAGGCTGAGGGGCTGTTGTGGTTGGTGCAGCATTCTTGCATTGGAGTTATAAGGAGAAACATTAGCAATCAAGCTTTACTAAAATCAATGATGTTGGTAACAATTAAGAAGTAGTATTATTACCAAAGGCGGTGCTTGATTGTGTTGTTTGATTAGTGAAAAAAAACTCTTGCCTTAGTTCTTCTCTAATCTTGCTACTTGTACTCTCCAGTTGATGTTGCAGCTGCTGAATTTTTTCCTTGTCGCTCTCCCTCTCAGTGGCTTGAACGGTAAGCTTTTCTTTTAACTTCTCTACCTCAGCTTGCATCTCACTATTCTTCTGTTGGGCTGCTGCTGCTAATGCAGATGCACGAGCTTGCTCTTCAATTCATTCATTCATAAGTTGGCTTCGGGTCGGATACTTTGCCAAGTATCCATGTCCAGGACCTTTCCTACTCCTGCATCCAGTGGTTTCCTTGTAGGTTTCATGAAGAATGTGCCTTTCTTGTTCTTTTGAAATCACAGAAGCTTCCAACTCAATTCTCTCTGCAATTTTGGAGAAGGCGCTTTCCTAAATTTAAGAACACAATTAGTGTTTTCAACTTTAGCAAGTAGCAACAGCAGTTCCAGTTCAAGTATAATAAGAATTAGGTAAAATGGATACTTTGGAAATCAAACTATATCAGTTAGATTCATGTACTGATTACTTCCTCAAAAAATCCAAGTCCATGTTAATCATGCAAATATGATTCCTAGCAAAGCATGTTGAGAGGTAAAAAAGCAATGGACAGTTGAACTCTAGCATTTCAGAGATATGTATGACATTGGAGATAAATGAATAAAACATGTTATGAGAACATACATCACTGGACACTCGTTTACCGAGTAGCCCAGCTCTATTCAAATCACTTTAAAGAACATAATTAACTACATAAAGCATCTAACATAAGCAAATTGCTTTCCAGCAAGTTCCCAGAAAACTGGGCATGCAACAGCTGTACCGAAAATAAATCATATCTAGAGATATACAAGACCAAATGACTTGCAAGAGGACATTCTGGAAAGCTTATAAAATTCTCGAGATTTCATATTCATACATAAAAGCATGATTCAGAACTTAAGTACTTCTAAATAGCAGAATTACAGAAACTACTCTGCTGAAACAGAGAGCACCCAAAAACTGGGAGGTAACTTCAAACAGCTGTAACTTTCAAACCACTAGGCCAAATGACCTCAAATTTGAACAGAAGCTAGATATGACAATTATCTTCGACTTTGGTATTCACAAGTTTCCCAGGAAACCAACTTATCAAGGTGAACTTCTCTAAGTCCCCAGATCTGTCCAGATGGGACCAACATCTCACTTAAAGAATTAACGATGTTCCAAACTTACATTTGGACCATACCAACCATATCATGGCAACATACATAACTCGTGGACACCAGAAAATATGATGGCCATCATAAAATAAAATTATTTGATGCTTTTCTAAATTTAAATAGATACAAGGATGCATAAAAGACCATATACAAGACTTGCATAGAAAATTCTACAAAAATTACAGCAGCTACCATATGCTATCAGGAGACCACATAAAAAGTTTGGAAGCATTTGGCTCATCCAAACTTGCTATACCAAAAAGAACAGGTGGCACAGCTGAAAATAGCATAAATAAGAAACTAAAGATAGGATTGCCAAACCCAACACAAGGACAAGGAGATGATGACCTTTTATCACCCAATCAGGGCATGTACAACCATCAATATAATAATTATGTTATATATAATTGCAACATCACTAAGTACTAATGAACAAAGTAGCACTTACATATATTTCCTTAGCAGCATCAGAAGACCATCGGCCCTCCTTGGTGCGTGTACTCCTCCAAAATATCAAACCATCTGGCTCTTCACCAGTCTCCAGGTTTCTCTAAGATGTGAAAATTGAACATTGTTACTGTTTAGGTAAAAAATAAAAGAAGAAGATTAGGTTCCATATCATTACCTGCTCATAACTAACTTGTGAAAAAGGTTTTGATCCTGTAAGATGTATTGTCTGTCGATGCTGCGAATTGCTAGAGTTTGTGGTGCTTATTCGCTAATATAAACACAGATATGTTAGTTGCACTACAAAAATATAGACAATAAACACATATATGTCAGAGGCTTGGAACCTGGAATTTGTCACTTCCAAAATACAACACCAAGTAGTGCCACTCCACAATGTCCAAATCATCTGGCTTATGTCTCATTCTTTCATGATAATTGTTGTATGCCTTGTATGTGGCACTCAATTGAGCTCGCCATCCTTTGTAACGATACTTTGCAATCTTCCATATCCTAGCCTTCTCATCATCATTGTTCTCAATGTTCCACCTAACCAGTAGAAAAGGGATACCAACAAATTATGAACAAATAAGATATTACAAAGAATTAATTTATCATATGCGGGAGCAAGACTATAACATACCATTATATCTCGTGCTATTTTATCTTTAACAATCTGCTTGACATCTCCCCACTTTTTAACTCCAATAAGTGGAGTCCTTTTTCTTGTAAACCAAACTATTTCATCAACAAACCCGCGATAGTTATCTCCTATAGGACTGCCTTTCGTGGATGAGAAATCTATACTAAGTCTCTCAGTGCCAAGTTTAAATCTCTTAGCTTCGACCGATAAACCTTTCAAGGTTCCATGCACAATCTTTCTATTGTCGCCAACCCCTACTGTAAAATTGATGTTATAAAATGGAACGTATGTTAACATTATAAATCAGCATTTTTATGTTATAGTAATGTATGAACACTCTGAACCATTGCATACCTTTCTAAGAGGCCTTTGGCCTATGAGCATGAGCTGGAAACTGCATTGGTGTTGCGCTATTGTCACCACTTCCATCTTCTTCAATGGTTTCATCATCTAAATATGCGTCTGCACATACAAAAAAGTGAAAGTACATAGTTACAATGGAGTTAGAAATATATATATATATATATATATATATTAATGCTTCCACTAATGCCAAGATAAAACAAAATCAGATTACATATATCTTGAAGAAGCCCTTCCCTCCTCAACCATTCTTTATATGTTGCAACAGTATTTAGCCGGGTGTCATCCTTAAATTCTGCGAGATGCATATATAGATGTTATATATATAGTGTTAGTTTTAGATCAGTAACTAAAAATCATTGAGATGTATTTTCTTGTACATTAGTACCTGGGTTGTTTTCATCCTGTGGCAGCTTATTGAGCCACACCTTGTACGCATCAATGTCTTCATCCTGAATTCCTTTTCCACTAACTTCCTCATGTGTACTACGTTGCTTAATCGGCGTGATTGCATATTCTCCTTCCTGATCTACCTGAGTTGTTGAAACTGCTATCCTAATTGTCTTCTCTTCTGTACAAACTTCTATCATTGTCAATGCATCTTCTTCGTAATCTATACGCTGCAGCAAAGCTCTATCGTTGCCACATCTCTTCATATAGTACATGAAGTCCCTCGCAGAATAACCCAACTTAACTTTGTACTTTAATAAGTTGGCAAAGGTAATTCTAGCACGGTCAATGTCCAATATGGCACGTTGCTGGTCCTTGGGTCCCCCCCGAGAAATCAATAAATACTTTCCATCTATCTCCCGTTTTCTCGTGTGTTTTCCAACAAAATATTTTAACTTCATTCAACAAATTTATCTTATGATTGTAAAATCAATTAATGACTGCAATATGGCAAATTCCTAACAATTTTGGGAACAAACCATATAAAATTATTCACTGCAATATGGTCAATTTATGTATGGTCAGTACCTCAATTTTCAAATTTACCCAATATCTAAATTGTTCTTTCAATAGAAACAGTAGTGTTATAACATCATGTGTGCACTTATCCTATCTCTTCCCAGGAAACACAAGCATACCCTAGTTGTATCACATCCAACCAATTATAATTGAAAGATTAAAACTACAAAGATTTTTAAATCATCAACTCAGCCACCACAATTTCTTGAAAATAATGACGGATAATTGAATTTTTTTAAACAGAGTTCAATTAATTAATTAATTGACCAACCAATTAATTGACGGCAATTCTCCAACCAGCACATAAACTGCATATCGACAGGTACCTGGGTTGGTCATCTTTTTGCTTCTCGGGTCCATCTTGTCGACGATGAGGTGTGTCTATGACACCTTCAGGGCTGGACCGCGTGGAGAACCTCCTGCTGGACGAAGGAGATGGCGAGCTCATGGAGGGAGGAGACGGCAACCTCTTGGACGGAGTAGACGGCGACCTCCTGGTAGGCGGCGGCGACGGCGACCTCCTGGTACATGGCCTCCGCGGAGGCGGCGGCGGTGGCAACCTACCGGTAGTAGACGACGACGGCGCGCATGCGGTCTTCTCCATTGCGCCTCGGAGTGGAGAAGATGCGATGGAAAGAACCGCTAGGTTGGGGGCATCGGCTCCTCTTCTATCGTGATGCAGATTAGTAGGAATATAAACCGTGTATTAGGGAGGGAGAGTAATTAGCGGCCCAGGTTGTTTTTTCGCGGGAGGAGGGCGCGCGCTGTGGAAATTTTCGCGGTTTTGGGAATTTTGAGCGCCAGGTTTCGCAGACGTGATGCGGACTATAATAAAAAGTAATAAATAAAAAACAGTTCCTGATGTGAAATAAATAAAGAGAAAATATAGAAAATTGTAAATAGGTTTTAAAATAGTTTTAATAATTATACTTAGATTTGTAAAAATAATTAACAAATATACTAATCTAATTACATGATTTATTTTTGTATTTGTGTGATTTATTTTGTAGTTTTTCTAATACTTGTGTGATTTATTTTTTTACATTCTATAATTTTAAGATAATTACATCATATTTAGAAAAATAATAAAATGATAGTACATGATTTTGTATTGGAACAATAAACTATTTTCGAATTCACTTAGGCCTTTTTTCTCTTTGTATCATTGTTCGTGGTGGGGCGCCCTCGGCTGCAAGTGTCGTCATGGTGGTCTTCGTCGCTATAATTGTTATATGCTTAGGTGCTTGTCGCCTCGCTCATGTTTCGAGATCCGTTGTGGCAGGGGCCATAGTTGGCATGTCAGGGGTATGACGCCAATGTTGTGAGATCTGATGTTGTTGTTGGGTGCGATTTGGCGGCGGCTTTGCTACGAGGTTGTGCTCGAATGTTGGTGCGTCTTTGATGAGAATAAGAGCAATGTTAAAGGACGCGCTCTTGCACACGAGGATCAAATCACTATGTTTCCATAATTGGTGTCTAGGCTGGACTCGATTGATGGTATGACATCCATGTTGTGAGATCTCGAAGGATGCATCAAGTTCACTGCACGATCGGAAACTCGGTGACATATGACAATTAGGTACTAGCTGGACATGATCGGAAACTTGGTGACACATGACATGGTAGTACATGAGATGAGTCTACATATTAGGTTGTTGGAAATGACAGGGCAAGTAAATGGATGACGACAACAATAGTAACCACGATAGAAATTGTTTTCAAAATTTTATAAATGTTGTTGGAATGTTGAATTTAAAAAGATAAACATAAATTGTTAAAAAACACGTTGAATTCAAAAAATTAAACAAATTTAAAAAAAAAACAAAAATTGTTAAAAAACACATTGATTTTGAAAAGGTAAACAAAAATTGTAGGTGAAAAACACAAAAATATTGGTGCTGGACACAAGCCAGTGGCCTCACCAGGTTGAACCCTAGAACTGGCCCAACAAAGTACAGTTTAGTCATGGTAATATTACAGGTAGTGAGTTCGACCGAGCTTGCAGCATTGAACTTTTAAGCAGGTCTCTACATCGCTGAATTTGCGATGTGGGACTAATGCGCATGCTCAGTTGGAGAACAGGCAAACAATATCCTAACTGGGCCGGCCCAGTGATTCCTGAATACGGAGAGTAACACCTCAGCGATCCACCGTGTCTCGCACCCCCCGTGACCCACCATTGACTCTCCCGTGACTCCCCCACCCGTTTAATCGGTAATATTCTCCTTTACTTTTTTTTTGCTAAATGATTAGTAATATTCTCCTTTACTAGTAATATATTCATGATTAGTAATATTCATGATTAGTAATATTTATGTCCATTTTTATTAGGCGCTGTGGACTGGGCCCCGCCCCATATGTTTCTTTGTCTGTTTTCTTGTCCTCAGGAAAACATGTAAAGTGGTTGACTGTTTCCAGGTTGGTGTAAAAATGATGTGTCGTTGCAAACCTGCATGGTTAGTAACCATTTGTCCAGAAGTGTAAGCGCCGTTTCTATTGCATGTTTGAGCTGTTCCAGTGACTTACCTCTTGATCCGGCCATGATTTGTGGCTCGCCGTCTTAGGCAAAGTAGTGCTAGTAGCTGGGAATCCAGAAAATGAGTCACGCAAGTATTTAGACATGCTAGTAGCTGGGAATCCAGAAAATAATCCTTCACAAAAATTCAAACCTGCTAGTTGCTGCTCACAGACACACACACAAACGCACATTTTAACATAAGCATGCTGTTGATCAGCTAAGAACATCCAAACGTCATTCAAGAAAAATTGTGAATACTTAAACGAAAAAATCATCATCAGCTTCGTCATCTGTCGCAACGGCAGGTGCGACAACTCCATCGTCAATATATGCGTCTACATCATCTTCACCCTCATCACTAAAATCTTCATCATTTGGTTCTGGTACAGACTGAGCAATTGCTTTCTGAATAACAGAAGTATCAATTGCTTCCCCTTCCATGTCCGTTCGTCGCCAATTCATCAAGTCCCCCTGATCGCTTCTAACAGTCATGTCCTCCACCCCAACAAGCAATGAGTCAACATCAATTTTTGCTTCCTCTTCAACACTAGCTGATTCCGGCATGGAGAAAAGGTTTCTTGGTTTGATTCGAACAACGCTACACCAATTTGATTTCTTTGCGTGTTTGACATAAAACACCTGCTCTGCTTGTGTCGCCAGAATATAGGGATCATCTGAATATCTGAGACGGGTAGTATCAATATCTATAATTCCATATTGATCTTTGTTGTACCCTTTACCTTTGTTCTTTGTTGGAGCGGGGACATCGAACCAATCACACTGAAACATCATCACTTCCTTTCCACCAGTGAATTGTAGAGAGATAATTTTCTTAATAACTCCATACCAGTCCATATTACCCGTACTTTCATCACCCTTGACAAGGACACCACTGTTTTGTGTGATCAAGCTCGTCTCTGTCGACACTGTCCAAAATAGGAAGCCATTGATGAAACATCGATTAAATACATGAGCACGATCATCTGGTCCTTGAGAAAGGTTGTACATCTCCTCACTAGCTTTTCCTTGGTCATATTCTTGTTTGGTCTGTACTTCCATTTAACAAAAAATAATAAGATGCTTTCATTACGTGCATCATAATATGAACAAAAAAAATTCTGGTGACTCACTTTGTCCTCAAACCAACCAACAAATTGCTGCGTGTGTCTTCTCTCAACATTATGCGGATTATATTCCTTTAGTGAAGCCTTATGTGCACTGCAGTGGGCAGACCAAACAAAATGCAAAGAATTAGTAATATATCATGTGAACAAAAAAATAGCATGCTGAAATGTTAAATTTAACTCACTCAGGCAAAGTAGCACACTCCTCGGTATTTGTGAGTATGTAGTGCCTTATTCTCAGCATCTCGGATTCGTCCAAGACCTCGAAACTATAGCCTTTCCTACTGTAGTCAAGGTCACCAAAAACGCTCAAACTAGATGGTGGTTCAGGCGCTGCGGCACTTTCATGATGCTCTGGGCGAGTTGGCATGTCTTTGAAGAACAAAGAACAAAATGTCATGCACTCTTCTGTGATATATCCCTCCGCTATTGAGCCTTCAGGATGTGCTTTGTTCCTCACATAACCTTTTACCGTACGCAGATATCTCTCCATGGGATACATCCATCTATAGCATACAGGTCCACCAAGTGAAGCCTCTTCAGCTAGATGAACTGGCAAATGTACAATGATGTCAAAAAAAGTAGGTGGGAATATCATCTCAAGCCGACATAGAGTCTCCCTAATCGAAGCACTCATGTTAGCAAGCTCCTTTTCATCCAGCTCCTTTGAACAAAGCTAACTGAAGAACCTACTCAAGTCAATCAATGGGACAACAACTTCTTGAGGCAGAATGTTGCGTAGTACTAATGGTAAAAGTTTCTAGAATATAATATGATAATCGTGAGTTTTCAGACCAGACAGCTGACACCGATTTTTATCCACACATCTTCGGATATTGGACAGGTACCCATCATTCAACTTAACTTCATGTAGAAATTTGCATAAAAGTTTCTTGTCATCTTTCTCTAATTTGTACAAAGCAGGTGGTAAGGTGAACTTACCATTCTCATGCTCTGGATGCTGATCCATCCTTATCCCGAGATGCTGCATGTCAAGCCGAGCTTCCTCATTATCCTTACTTTTACCTTCTATGTCTAGCAAAGTGCCCAATATGCTCTCACATATGTTTTTCTCGATATGCATCACATCCAAGTTGTGCCTAATAAGCAATTTTTTCCAGTACGGAAGCTGGAAGAAAATACTCTTCTTTCTCCAGTTGTGCCATCTCTTTTCTTCGTCACGCTGCTTCCTTTTTCTTGATTCAAGGCCAAATGTGACTTGGTCAAAACTATCATAGTGTTGCAACACCTGTTCTCCAGTCAGTGGTTGTGGAGCCTCCCTATATTCTGTCTTGTTGTTGAAACTGACCTTGTTTTTGCGCCACTTGTGGTCCATAGGCAAAAAGCGACGATGCCCCATGTAGCAGTGCTTCTTCCCATGCTTCAACCATAAGTAGTCTGTTTCCGTATGGCAGTATGGACATGCAAACTTGCCTTTCGTACTCCATCCAGAAAGCATCGCATATGCTAGAAAGTCATTGATTGTCCACAGTAGAATTGCATGCAAATCAAAATCCTTCCTCTCCTTTGCATCCCAGGCTTTGACACCCTCTTCCCAGAGAACTTTGAGCTCATCAATTAGAGGCTGCAAGTACACATCAATGCTAACACCAGGCGATCTCGCTCCTGGGATCATCATCGATAACATCCAATACGACTGTTTCAAACACAACCATGGCGGAAGATTGTAAGGAATTAAAATCACAGGCCAACAACTGTATGACACATTCAACATACCAAACGGATTGAATCCATCAGATGCCAGACCAAGCCTGACATTACGAGGATCCTCTGCAAACCATTCATAGGTTGCATCCACATGTTTCCATGCTTTGGAGTCCGCAGGATGTCGCATTTTTCCATCAACCACCAATTCTTCCTTATGCCAACGCATATATGATGCTCTAGTCTCTGACATATATATCCTTTGGAGCCGTGGAATAAGTGGGAAGTACCGTAGGATTTTACGTGGAACACGCTTTTTTGAGCCACAACTACTGCCAACATCCTGTACCTCTTTAGACTGCTTCCACCTTGTCTCACCACATTTTGGGCAATTATCCAGGCCCTCATATTCTTTCCCTCTAAATAACACACAATCATTATAGCATGCATCTATCTTTTCATAATTTAGACCAAGATCTCTAACAACCTTTTTGATCTTCTCCATACTATCTAGGAGGCAGTGTCCTTTAGGAAGAATAAGTAAGAACAGCCCAAGTACGTACTCCATGCAAGCATTACTACAACCAAACATGCACTTCATCTGAAACATTTTGACAATGAAAGACACCTGGGTAGCTTCCGTGCAGCCTGGAAACAACTCCTTCTTGGCCTCTTGTAGCAATTTAAAGAACTTCTTTGCCATCTCATTTGGCTGTTCCTCATCGATTTCTCCACGTATAGTACCCCTGATCAAAGAATGTAACAATTCTGTGGTACCAGCCCTATCATCAACATCATCAGCATCATCAATAGCTGAACCTTCACATATACTTTCCTGCTCTCGGATGAAGCTTTCGTCAAAACCTTTCCGAAGCAAATGATTCTGAATATCTGACCGTTTTCTAAATGACATGGAACGACATGCTGAACATGGACATGGTGCCATTCCTCCTTTAGAGCTGCCTCCAAAGGTGCTATCAAGATAATCTGTTAATCCTTGTTGCCACTCTACAGATGCCTTATCCAGCCGCATCCAACTTCTACCTTGGTGTGACATTGATTTGAACACCTGACAAACACACACAAAGATAAATAAGAACATGCTACATATTGGAAACAAAGCAGTGGCGAATCTAGGATTTTAAGTCAGGGTATGCACCACAAAAAAATTCATACACAATTTGGTAAATCCATTTACCAATTCGGTAATAAGGTTTAAATTCATGAATTAAGTGGAAGCCATATCTACTAAATACAATTTAAATAATTTCAAAACTGAAATTATACTACCTGCAGCCTCTCAGTTGTTTTGTCCCTATATGGCTTGATGAATTCAATTAAATTAATGGATCAACTATTAGCTTCAGTCGCTTGATGCTAGTATGGATTGAATTGCAAGGTAAAAAAAATTACAAATACTGCAACAGAAGCCAATGAGACTGTACTACTGATTAGTGATTACTGAAACCACTTACCGCAGCCACAGGAGTCACGAGTCAGGGACTGAGGGATTGTAGATCGATCTGCAGTGACTGTGTTAGCGCCTAGCGTCCGCACTTTGGGATCACGAGATTAGCTTACGGGAATTGGGAACTCTGATCCGAAACCACACGCGGAACGGCCCCGCAGCGGCGCAGCAGCATGACGTCATGCGATGTCGCGGAGTCGCGATTCGCGAATAGGAAGGGTTGCCGCACAGACTGAACTAGAACCAGGGGCGGATTTGGGCCTAGGGCCACTAGGGCCACGGCCCTAGGCGTGGCCCAAAGAACCCTTTATAGTATATGTTGTTCTCTGGGCTGGGCCTAGGAGGTTGGGCCAAATATTGTAGCCTCATAGCCCAACCCAGAGAGGAAAGCTGAGAGGCACGCGATTTGCGAGCTGAGAGGCACGAGCGTGGCGTCTGTCTGTCTCACTTATTAGGTAGCCACAAGGTGTTTTCACGTTAGTCAAATTTCTTTCAAAAAATACCGGTTGCATCAAACACAAATCCATTGCAATAGTACTTCCTAATTGCATCCATATTCTAATCTGGTGCAATACCACCTACATATTGCATAAAAAATTCAATACTAACGCAACCAAATGTGTCTGATGCAATAATTTCTACCTATTGCATCCCTTGTTCCAAATGATGCGATAGATCATACCTATTGCATCGACATAAATTACTATCGCATCCAACTCTTTTTTGATGTAATAACGACCACATATTGCATCAGATTCCAAAAATTGATGCAATAGCAGCCACCTATTGCATCAGATTTTTGTTTGATGCAAGGGGACGTGATGCAATAGGGTCAAAATTTAGTAGTGCTGCTTCCGAAGATGGGGTGTCGCGAGGGCTTGACTCGCATACAGTTATGGCTACTGAACTCTCTGATGCAGCAGACTGTATTTGACATTTGGAATCTCCTTCTATCAGAGATGGAAGATACTATTACAGAGGGGTTCAGGGGTCACAGGCTGCTGACATATGCTCACTGGATTACATTCCTGATTCATAGAGCAGTTACAGTGAGGCCATCTGAGATGCTAGCAGAGTACATTGGTGCTACTACAGAGTTTTCTACTTATAACATGACTCAGATGATCCATCATAGCACGCTGAGTGTACCCAGCTAGCCGCACCGTCGTCCAGAGGTGCCAGAGACTGCAGCCCAATAGGATGAGATCATCAGGGGTATTGAAGCTACAGAGGAGGAGCAGCTTGATGCTCAGCAGGAGGAGATGGTCGAGAGCGACCCCAGTGACAGCTCAGATGATGACTACCAGGCTATCCCTCAGATGCCTCCACGACGACATGATCATGAGGCTGTTAGCTCTAGTTCAGCTCCACCTGCATCGCAGACAGATCCCGCTCTACTTGCTATACTTGAGCGGATGAAGCAGGATCAGGCTCGCCAGGCTCAGGAGACCGCTGCTACTTTTGCATAGTTTCAGACTCGGCAGGACAAGTTCCAGCGACAACAGCAGGCTATACAACAGCATCAGCAGGCCATGCATCAGCAGCAGCTCCTCATGCAGTAGCAACTCCTTGGATTTATGCAGAATGTTGTGACAGTTATTGGGGCTCCACCGCCATAGCCTTCACCCCAGATCGGCCAGCCTACCAAGACTTCTACGACTCCAGCTTTATAGTCCAGTGGGCTTTAGAGTCAGGGACAGCCACCAGCACAGTTTGCTTCACCTATAGAGCAGGTGTCCTAGTGGTTTGCCTCGCCAGTGCTAGCCCCACAGTTCACACCTCTTTAGACGGGCTTCACACCGGCTCAGACTTCCTCGCTGCTTGTGCCAGATACCTCAGTCTCCAGGAGCCTTGGAGTGACATTTAGTGAGTTGACAGGATAGCCTACTCCGCCATATCTACATGTCCCAAGTCCTTCCATAGTTGCACCTATTACCGGGACTACAGAGATGCTCCCCTCCTTAGTTGCATCATCAGAGCTGCCTGCTTCAATTATACCAACAGAGTCTCAGGCCGCACCAGTTGTTGATCCGACCCAGACCGCTTCAGCGTCGCTTCCAGCTACAGAGGGTCAGACAGCTCAGAGCTCAGGATCAGATGATGATGGCACACAGTTCTAGCTCGCTCCTTGTACCTTAGCGCCCGGCTCGTCCGCTGCAGCCCCGCCGACCGACCCTTAGGTTTTGGTGTTTGACGCCAAAGGGGGAGAGGGATCGAGTATGTTAGTCTTAGGGGGAGCGACATATCTAGGGGGAGCTTAGTTTACTTATTAGCTTATCTATTACATTTGGAGTTTTATGTGTGATACATTATGCATTCTTGTTTACTATTATGCATTGAACTACTTAAGTGTGATCATAATCGTGATATTAATGTGATTGTGATATGCGACATTTGTGCTCTCTACTTTGAATTATTTATATGTCATATCACTTGTGTTATGCTCATTTGCTTTGCTTCTACGTTTTACTCCGATGCAAATAAGCTTTATTACTTGTACTCATGCTTACTTCATATCTTTTGAGTACATTATGTTGGCTTGGGTCATATAAGCTTGCCTAACTCTCTTGTTCTTATTGTCAAAAGCTTATATGAACCAAGCATGTTGAAAACCTCATCTCTTTCACATAGTCGAGGTGGTATTGTCATCAATCACCAAAAAGGGGGAGATTGAAAGCATCTAGGCCCCTAGTTGGGTTTCGGTGATTAATGACAATACATAATTACTATGACTAACATATATTTTGCAGAGGTAATTAAGTTAGGTCATGGTAATGGAGACTGATTGGGCAATCATGATGGTCATGCCCCTACGATGGAAATCGTTTCGGTTTTCAAAGGATGAACGACAAGGTTGAAAGCTCTAGTTTGGTTTTGGTTAATTGATGAAACCCTAAGTGCTAACCTAGTTGATCAAGATGATTATGAGATAGGTAGCACTACTCCAAGTGATGAAGCAATGACGAAGATCATGACAATGGTGATGGCATGGTGATGGTCAAATGCTTAAACTTGGAAAAGAAGAAAGAGAAAAACAAAAGGCTCAAGGCAAAGGTATAAAATGTAGGAGCTATTTTGTTTTGGTGATTAAGACACTTAGAGAGTGTGATCACATTTAGGATTGATAGTCATACTATTAAGAGGGGTGAAACTCGTATCGGAATGCGGTTATCAAAGTGCCACTAGATGCTCTAACTCATTGCATATGCATTTAGGATCTAGTGGAGTGCTAACACCCTTGAAAATGTTTGTGAAAATATGCTAACACATGTGCACAAGGTGATACACTTGGTGGTGTTGGCACATCTACAAAGGAGGTGGTGTTTGTAGGGTTGAGATGGGTTTGGGTCCCTCTCTCCCTCCCGCCTCGCTTGCGAGGCGGGATTCGGCGCTTTCGGGAAAATGGAATGCCTATTTTCTATTGCGCCGGATGCAAATTCTTGGTGGTTGGCACATTTGAGCAAGGGTGAAGAAGTTAGAGTTGAAATGGAGTTGGTCGAAATGATGCTGGCGTCGGTCTACTGACCGGACGCTGGGTCACTCAGCGACCGGACGCTGAAAGGCTGCATCCGGTCGAGCTGTCAGACGGCACAGTGGCTAGGGTTGAGCACCGGACGCTGGTCTGTGTTCGGTCAAGGTGGACCGGACGCGTGCGATCAAAAAAATATGCCTCGGGGAGCTTACTGGAAACGACCGAGCGCTGGGGCTTCAGCGTCTGGTCAGTTTTACCAGAGCGTCCGGTCAGCTTCGTAGCCGTTGAAATCTGACGAACAAAGTTTGAAGCCAGTGACGCGTGGCGTCCATCGGGCGACCGGACGCTGAGGGCCAGCATCCGGTCAGTGTGACCGGAGCGTCCGGTCAGAGCGCGTTTTGCCCAGTGAAGGGGTATAACGGCTCTATTTGATTGGGGCTCTATTTATAGCCCCATGGCCGGCTCAAGGGGTCTCTCTTGCACATTTTCATTAATATAGCAACCTTATGAGCTTAGCCAAAGTTCTCCCACTCATCTCCATCATTGATCCATTATCATTGTGAGATTGGGAGAGAATCCAAGTGCATTGCTTGAGTGATTGCATCTAGAGGCACTTGGTATTCGTGTTGCGCTGCGGATTTTGCTTGTTTCTCTTGGTGGTTGCCACCACCTAGACGGTTGGAGCAGCGGTGAAGGATCGGCACGAGTTGGTGATTGTTCGTGGCCGCCTTCGGTGATTGTAAGGGGAGTTGTACCTTCCCCGGCGGAGTGCCGAAAGGTAACTCTAGTAAATTACTCATGTCATTGAGTTACCTCACTTGTGGGTCGGTTCTTGCGGTGTCCTATCGTGTGGACGAGGTTTGTGAAACACCTCTTAGCCGCCGAACCACCAAGTGTTGGTCGACACAACGGGGACTCGCATGTTGGCAAGCACGTGAACCTCGGGAGAAAAATCGGTTGTCTCTTGTCATTTGCATTCTCCCGGTGATTGTCTTAATCTTCATCTTGTGATTGGTTCATCCCCTACACGTCAGTATAATCACCCTACTCACCTATTTACATTCGTGCAAACTAGTTGATACAAGCTCTTTAGTGTAATTAGAATTGAGAGCTTGCGTTATTATTGTCATTCATCTAATTGAGCTCTTTAGAGTACCAAGATTGAGAGCTCTTAGTGAGTAGTTACATAGCAAGTTTGGGTGCCTAAGTAATCATTGCAACTAGAATTGTTGGATAGGTGGCTTGCAACCCTTGTAGAGCTAGAGCAAGTTTGCATTACGCTATTTGTCATACTAATCAAATTGCTCTAGTTGATTTGTAGATTTTTAAATAGGCTATTCACCCCCCCTCTAGCCATATTAGGACCTTTCAAAGGTTCAGGATGGACTAGTTCTAAGTGTCGTTTGGAGTTGAAGAGACACTTAGAGTAGTTTAGGACTTTTTTTTCCTTTGGCCATACTATGAAGGGGGGTATTAACGATTAGCTTGACCTAGGTGAGTCTAGTGGGTTAGGTGTGGTGCACACTTGTCAAATCTAGCACTAGGTAGCTCCTAAAAAGCCCTTAGATCAATTGGAGCAAACTTCATTCACATATGATTGAGAGTTGGAAGTGAATGGAGGGTCAAATGTTGACCGAACGCTAGTTCTGGTGTGACCGAACGCTGGCGTAGAGTCCAGTCAGTTCATTTGATCAAGGTGAAATCGTCTGGCACGACCGGACGCTGAGAGGTGAGCGACCGAACGCTGGGTGCCAGCGTCCGGTTGACTCCAGTAAGGTTCTAGAGAGGGAAAATCATGACCGGACGTGTCCGATCAGTGCTGATCGGACACTGTCCAGCGTCCGGTCACAACTTAAACACTGGATTTCAGGAAGAACTGACCGGAGTGCCCGGTCACCCCGCAGAGGCACATAACGGTTCGTTTTTCAACCGGGGTTATAAATACTTCCTCCATTCGTGTGAGGGGGTACTTTTGCTCATTCCAACAGCTGAGAAACACCTTTGAGAGTGCCAAGAAGAGCAAGGTCCTAGTGAGGTGATTGAGATTTGAGAATCCCAAAGAGAGCCCTCATTAGTGAAAGCAAGAGTAGCAAAGTGTGCATCCATCCTTCTCATTAGGCTTGTTGTGGTCAAGTGAGAGTTTGTGCTTGTTACTCTTGGTGATCGCCATCACCTAGATGACTTGGTGGTGATTGGGAGCTTGGTGATCATCCGGTGGAGCTTGTGGATGACCCAACTCAAGTTGTGAGCGGTTGTGGGTGATTCACCGCGACGGAGTGTTGAAGAATCAACCCGTAGAGAGCACTTGATCCTTGCGCGGATCAAGGGGGAGCTACACCCTTGAACGGGTGCTCCAACGAGGACTAGTGGGGAGTGGCGACTCTCTGATACCTCGGCAAAACATCGCCGCGTTCCTCCTTCTCTTTTTACTTTGCGCAATTCAATTCTTGTCATTTACATTCATAGAAATGCCATGCTAGAGTAGGATTGAAACATAGGTTGCTAAAGTTTTATGCAATAGATCAATAGAAACACTTTCTAGGCACAAGGGGTTAATTGGGCTAACCATAGGGTTTAATTATTGCAAAGAAATTTAGAATTAGCCCAATTCACCCCCCCTCTTGGGCATCTTGATCCTTTCACTGAGTACTTCAAGAGGGATGCCGAGCACTTAGGGAGGAGTGCCGAGCACTTCTAGAGGGATGCCGAGCACACCAGGAGTGGTGCCGGGAGGTTATGTAGTGGTGGCGACCACTCTAGGACGGGTGCCGAGAACTCCCGTAGCAGAGCCAAGAGGTCTTGCAGTGGTGCCGACCACTCCACGACTGAGGCTCAGCACTTCTACAATGGTGCCGAGCACTGCAAGAGTTTTGACGAATAGTCCAGGAGTAGTGCCGAGCACTGCATCCGGGGTGCCGAGCACTCCAGGTGCTGTGCCGAGCACTCCAGCAGAACAGGGAACTCCATCTGTGCCGATCGAGTTCGCCTCACCTCCAAGTGACATCACTGAGTTCGTGGATGCCTTCCACGAAGGTGAGGAGGTGCGGTTCTACAGGCTGGACGACATCGTCGGGGGCATAGGGCCCTTAGGCCTGGCGTGTAGACTGCTCAATGACCCAGAGCTACTGCTCGTCAGTGCAGAGGAACCACCCACGTTCACGCTGGCCGAGCGTGATGGAAACTGGCGACGGGAGATGCTGAGGAGATGAAGGCGATCGAGGAAAATGAGACATGGGAGCTCATCAATCCACCTCTAGGATGCCGTCCAATCAGCCTGAAGTGGGTGTACAAGGTCAAGCGGGACGAGCTCAGTGCCATTGTCAAGCACAAGGCGCGCCTCGTCGCCCGAGGCTTTATTCAGCGCGAGGGCATCGACTTCGAGGAAGTCTTTGCGCCAGTAGCGCGCATGGAGTTTGTCCGTTTGCTACTAGCCTTGGCAGCAGGAAAGGACTGGCGCGTCCATCGCTTGGACGTTAAATCGGCCGTCCTCAACGACGAGCTGGAGGAGACGGTCTTCGTCAGGCAACCTCTGGGTTTCACCGTCAAGGGAGCGGAGCATAGGGTACTCCGACTGCACAAGGAGCTCTATGGGCTGCGACAGACCCCACGAGCATGGAACGCCAAGCTTGACACCACGCTGGGCGAGCTTGGCTTCCAGCGGTGCGCAACCGAGCACGCGCTCTACACACATCGACGAAGGAACGAGGAGCTCGTCGTCGGCGTGTATGTGGACGACTTGATCGTCACCAGCGCGCATGCGGAGGACATCGGCAGCTTCAAGTGCGAGATGGCCGCTCATTTTCAAAAGAGCGATCTCGGGGCACTCTTCTACTACCTCAGCATCGAGGTGAGACAGGGGAAGGAGGAATTCATGCTCGGTCAGAGCGTGTATGCCTCGAAGCTGTTGGAGCGAAGCGGCATGGCTAAGTGCAAGCCATGCGTAACTCCGATGGAGGAGTGGCTGAAGTTAACGAAGGCCAGCACCGCGGTGAAGGTGGATGCAACACTCTATCGGAGCATCGTCGGCGGTCTGCACTACCTAGTCCACACGAGGCCGGACATTGCGTTCGCCGTGGGCTACGTCAGTCGCTTCATGGAGGATCCCAGAGAGGATCATTGGGCTACGGTGAAGCGGCTACTGCGCTATGTCAAGGGGACGGTGGATCAGGGGATCATCTTCCCTAAGATCGGTGGGAGTAGGCTGTAGCTCACTGTGTTCAGCGATGCAGACAAGGCAGGGGACATCGACGGACGACGGAGCACCTCTGGCGTGCTCGTCTTCCTCGGGTCGGCTCCAATTTCATGGCTGTCGCTGAAACAGAAGGTGGTGGCGCTGTCTATGTGTGAGGCAGAGTACGTAGCGGCGGCCACAACGGCATGCCACGTTGTGTGACTGCACCGGCTGCTGGGCGAGCTGACCGGTACGGAAGCTCACCCACCAGCACTGATGGTGGACAACCAACCCACCATCGCCCTCGCGAAGAATCCGATTCTCCATGACCGGAGCAAGCACATCGACGTGAAGTTCCACTTCCTCAGGGACTGTGTCAATGAAGGGAGATCGTCATCGAGTTCGTCGAAACTTGTCAGCAACTCGCGGACGTCCTCACCAAGCCGCTCGGACGTCTTCGACTCACAGAGCTGAAGGAGATGATCGGCATGGAGGGGTACAAGGGATAGCAGTAGGATTAGGAGAAGAATTGTTAGATAATCTACTGCTTCCTTGTGTGAACACACAGCAAGGGAAGGCGGCGCCGAAAAGGCTCCCTGCTGTGTTACTGTAGCCGCTGTAGAAGGCAGGCGCCGAATGGCACACCTGCCTCACTGTAGTTACAACAGGGACAGGCGCAGAAGTCAGTCATGCTGTGTTATCTAGTCACTGTAGCAGCATGACAGCTGTACTAGGACTAGATAGATAGAGTTGTATAAATAGTTTGTCACTGCAACTCAGTAAAGAGAGTTCAGATTTGTCATCTCCTGTACAGGGCTCCGGGCAACACTGGTGTCTCTGGCTGTGTGTGTAAGCTCTGTTCTTTCTCTTCTTCTACCTCTGACCATAGTGTATGATCGGACAACGTCTGTCGTGCTTAGCCATGATCGGCAAAACTGGTGAATGGTCGACTCACCTGAGTCGGTGATCCTGTGGGCTAACAGAAAAGATGTACATCGCCATCAGTCAAATACCTTGTCCTACTTACCAACCTACCAACGTGTCTTACGTTGAGATGAGTGTCACGGCTGATATAATCAGATTGGGGTTAGTTCAATTTCAGCGTTTCAAAATGATGAGTGGTTAAGATAATATACTTAACTTTAATTTGTTTTTTGTTGGAGGTGAATATTTTTTTTTGGAAATTACGTTCTTGGAAATTGCCTTTTTTTTTCTTTTTTTCTTCACTTTGTGTCTTCTTCTTTTTTGTTTTGATGAAAGGAGATTATCTTAGCTTTTAAGAAATTAAAGCTAGTAAGGAGTGTTAATTACTAGCTTGGGATACCACATACCAGCTAACAAAAGGAGTTTATAACTCCGACCAACATCAAACAAAATGATACGCCTATTACAGAAAGAAGATAGCAGAACTCTACTGCTTCATCACCTCCTTGCTCATCTATTAGTCAATCAAATCTATTAGTCAATCAAGCGGTGAACTAGCTTCTTTTATCTCACTACTGTAAAAAAGACAATCACTACCATGATATCACTATCGATTTTTGTTTACAACCAATAGTGATGTATCATTGCCGATTGTAAGCATAGATCGCTATAAAGAGCATCTCCAGCAATGCTATCCAAAATAGGTCCCCTAATTGGCTGTTTGGATAGTCATCTATTTTTGTACTACACATTTTTTGGTTTCAACTCCAGTAACACTACCTAAACCATGACTCTCTTATTCCATTCTACCTGTCAATGACATGTGGGACCCACATGTCATCCTCCTCCTTTCCTTGTCGTCATTGATGGACTCGGCCATCGAAAGGGCCGCCAATAGAGGAGGGGTCGTGCCACGTGCTCCAGAGAGGAAGAGGGTCGGTGGGGAAGAGCATTGTCGATGCGGGAGGGGGTGCAACGGTGGAGGCTATTGACCCTCGAGTTTGGTGAGGTCTAACACTGGGAGGTCCGTCGTCAGGGAAGTCCACCTGCGCAGGGAAGGTCCGTCGTGTTGGGAAGAAAAGTCGGAGCTTGCGCAACTTGGGTCGCCGCTGCTTGCGCAAGCCCGAGCATCCGGCAAGGTCGAGTGGCGCCGTTGGCTGTCCAAATCCAGCGTCGACGAGGACCGTTGGTGACCAAGGAGGTAGCGGCGGGGGCGGGGCGAACGACGGTCGGCGACAGGATCCGTGGAGGCGTCGGGCGTAGCTACCTATTGGTCCAACAGGAATGGATAGTGAAAAGGGGCCAGTAGGAGTCTACAAGAACTTAGACGCTTGTTGGAACATTTTTTTTTTCTCTATATACTGTCCAAATTAGGGATAGAAGACCTGTTATGTGTCGGTCAAAACTTGGCCCATGTAAGCCAAAAGCCCATACCAAACTGTTTCAAAAAAAAAAAAAAGCCTACACCAAACCCTCATCCGTCAGCTTTTCCGTGCCTCTGGCCTCTGCTATGTGCCGCCAGCTTCTGCTCCGCGCCGCGCCCATGGCCACATGCCCGCGAAGAGCCGCGCCGGCGAGGAGGGCCGACTTCCGGCCGATTTCCTTGGAGCGGAACCCGAGCCCACGCTGGCGAGGAGCGCCACAGGCCAGCGCACCCGAGCCCGTAGGCCTGAGAGGAAGACGCTCGTGGTCCTGACGAATCCCCCGGCTCCCCTGCTCCGTGCCTCCGACTCGCCGCCGGCCCCGAGGTCAGTGGCCTTGAGATTTTCCTTTGCTTTTGAGATTTGAACTGACGATTAGCTAGCTTGCTGTGTTGAATTTGCTTTGGTATGTGAAAACTGTGCAGCTGGCTAGGATTGTAGTGTTGGGTTTCTGAAACTACATGGAGAAGAGAATGCAGCTTAATGGACATGGAAAATTAATTAATTAAGCTACCTTTTTTTGGGGGGGAGAATGTACTCTTGTTGAGAACTCCATGAACTGGAGTGGCTGCTGGCTTCTAAGTAGCATGGGCTGCAGGTGTTTTTGGTCGAACAATACCTCATGATAAGTATTCAGTACTACACAGATTTAAACAATTTTATTTATATATATTTCAGTCTAAAATCCATGTATGGCTTGTAGCACTAGAGAAAGTAGGGGCATATAGAGATAGTGATTTTTTCACATCTTACACCAGCTTGTTATTTTTTTCTAGTAGAATAATGACATGACATGGTTTGTTGCTTGGAGTGGTATTCAGCATTTTAGTCTTGTCAGTGGCCTGCAATTTCTATTTTTATGTTTTTGATGATGGTGTTTATGTTTAATCCTCTTTGTTTGGTGTATGTAATATGGGTTGAGAAAGGTGTTGACTGGTCCATGCCCCATATACCCACACTGTCGAGCGAGGAGAGTGTCTGCTGCTACCTTTCAGTATGAGGGTAAAGACCTGTCGAGCGAGGAGAGTGTACGGGTTCGCATTGCTTCAGGTTTGCACAACGCTGTTTACATGGCCCATTCCCAATAAAACGGTTACTGCTCTGTGTTGTCAGTCGTTATAACTAGAGGTCCAAGCACTAGTTCCACTATACAGATTGAGATTGTCCACTACTTTACCATTTTTTTCAAAGAAAAAGGAGCCCATACCCCACACCTATAGTGAAACAAATTGGAAGTAAAGTCAGATAGATAGTAGGCTATAACCAAGGAAAAGAAAAGAGTCTACAAATATCAACGTTGTAGAATAGTATTTTTTTATGGCCCCCATGTGCATACTAACTTTCATTACATGTTTTGCAAATAGGGTTTTAATGCTAGGATATAGTAGCAATCATATGAATGATTTTGTTATTTATTGGAATTGACATCGTAGTTCAGAGGCTGTTGTTTAGTGAAAATGGCATGGTGTTATTCAGTTATGTGAAATTTTGTTCTGTTCTTCAGATTTCTAAATTTCAGAGAAGGTTGGTCATCTTGCTTTTTTTGCATAATATGTGCTATGAAATGTAAAATGGGAGGCCACGAACACATTATTGAAACACGTGTTATATAGATGCCTAGAATATTCATTTTATTTTATCATCACACTTTGGAGTTATTGCTTGAAAAAAATAGAAGGGCATCTTGCTCTGCAGTATCTAACTAAGACTTTAGTTATATATTATATGGGGATGAAGTGTGTTATATTTTAGCACTGTGGGCTAGCATAAAACCACTAGTTTCATTGTATCAGTGAGTATTTTGACAAATTGTTCAATGGTGAGAATACGGACACAATCTTCCAGTTGGATGACTCTTTTGATGACACCAATAGGCGCTTTGTGCGGAGAATCCAAGAATCTGAGATCAGAGAGGCGTTGAAAATGATGAAAGGAGGTAAGACGATGGGACCGGATGGTATCCCAATCGAGGTGTGGAGATGCCTTAGGGACATAGCTATAGTATGGCTAACCAAGCTGTTTAACCATATTTTTCGATCGAACAAGATGCCTGACGAGTGGAGGAGAAGTATATTGGTACCGATCTACAAGAACAAATGGGATATTCAAAGTTGTACTAATTACCAGGGAATTAAGTTGATGAGCCATACTATGAAGCTATGGGAGAGAGTTATCGAGCATCGCTTGAGAGTAATAACGCGGGTCTCTATGAACTAATTTGGTTTCATTCCCGGAAGGTCAACCATGGAAGCCATTTTCTTAATAAAACAAGTTATGGAGCAGTATAGGGAAAAGAAGAAGGACCTACACATGGTTTTTATTGACTTAGAGAAGACTTAAATACCAAGGAATGTTATGTTGTGGGCTTTGGACAAACATAAAGTCCCAACGAAGTACGTCGGGCTCATTAAGGACATGTACAACAATGTTGTGACTAGTGTTCGAACAAGTGATGGAGACACGGATGACTTCTCGATTATGATAGGACTACATCAAAGGTCAGTTTTGAGCCCTTATCTGTTTGCCTTAGTGATGGATGAGGTCACAAGGGACATACAAGGGGACATCCCTTGGTGTATGCTTTTCGCGGACGATGTAGTGCTAGTTGATGAAAGTCGGACAGGAGTGAATCAGAAACTGTAGTTATGGCGGGAGACTTTGGAGTCCAAAGGTTTTAGACTCAGTAGAACTAAAACTGAGTATATGAGATGTGACTTCGGCACTACTACTCGGGAGGAGGAAGATATTAGTTTGAAAGGTCAAGTAGTGCATAGGAAGGATACATTTCGATATTTAGGATCAATGCTACAGAGAGATGGGGATATTGATGAAGATATTAGTCATAGATTCAAAGCAGGGTGGATGAAGTCGCGCCAAGCATCTGGTGTCATATGTGTAACAGAACCGACCAAATCATAAGAACGTAAGTACAAAAACAATCACCGAAGCGATCAAATTCCTGTACTTAAGCTCCCATAATCCCGGTAGTCCGGAAATCACGAAGGATTTCGACCAACTCTCGACATACAAACCAAGATCGTAGTGATTCAACACAACACATCATCCGTTACAACATTTCATAATAAGCATTCGGATTACATCCATAAGAGTTTAAATAGAATATTACAAACCAAGTTTGAGTGTGCGGAAGCAACATAGTTTAGTACAAAACATCATAGTTTTCAATTACATTGCCAAGTCTGAGTCATGTTCCACAAAAGCATTATCAGATACGAGAAGTAGTAGAGACCGCGCCCAATGGTCTAGTCTTCATCTTCAGCTGGGAGAAGGCAGTACTTGCAGCAACCAAAGTAGAACTGGTCATCTGCAACAGGTGGGAGATAAACCCTGAGTACGAGAAGGTACTCAGCTAGACTTACCCGACAAAACCAGAAATAAAAGACACCAAAGATCATGCAAGGCTTATGAGGTGGGCTAGCTTGACACAGCTGCATAAAAGAGCTTATGATTATAGTAACCAATTTAAACTTAGCATTAAGCTTATCATAATTTATCTGTCCACTAGATTAGCATCTGTACTAGAGCACTCACTTATTAGGAGCAAACAATATTAATCATAGCAGGTATAATAAGGCTATCATCATCATATCATCAATTCTGAACCATTATGTTATTTAGTGTATCTACATTGGAGATAAGCCCGTCAAGTTCTCACTAACCGGGAGAGACGGCGACTCGAATCGAATTACAACTCAGCTGAGGGGGTATTCCTAACTCTCACCCTGGCATACTTAGCAAGGATTTCCGTGGGTCACCTTTGAAACATCTCAGGAATCAAATTCGCGGGTTCGATCAGCGCCAGCACTCTCAGGGATTACCCTTCTGCCAGGACGATCAGGACTTTTAAATCACCTGCCCTTGGACTCACGCCTACGGCTCCCTTCCGAGGCGCACTTTATACTTAACGACTCCTGGCCTGAGGTGAGCTATTCGGCTTCGCGGTCGGTCATCGGACACGGCCAACTAAGAGAAAGGCATGCGTTCAACATGAACATGAAAGGCTCCAAGAATCAGTCCTTAAGCGACACAGACGGAGTCACTGCAAACCGGCAAGCCTCCGTCCGGTCTTCATTTCAAATTAAGACTGGTTCTTTTCCACGATAGCAAATATAGCCAACCGTGCCACATGTATATTCCTATATCTCGCAGGTGACAGGAAATCACCCGACTTCTACCGCGTTTAAGCAGGGCTAAGCACTACACGAGCCTGAGCTACATAGGATTCAGGGTAACAATATCTGGACAAGAATTGGGTAACCAATGCAGCAAGTGTTTGCATCAAACACCTAAACTTAATGCAACAATATATGTAATAATAATACTGTAACTGCATTTCGGAAATTAGGAGGCTTAATATGCTCCGGGGCTTGCATTTCACAAAGTTGCAAGGACGGTGATCCGGGCACTCAACGGCGACCTCTTCTGGCACTTCTCCTGAAGGCTGCTCCTCCTGAATCTCCGGTGTCGGCTGCTGCTGCTCGCTCGGTTCCTCGAATTCCAGTAGGGTCACTCCTTCCGGTATACCTATTGCATGCCGATGCACAAGATAAATATCATGAATGCATAAGGAATGACATGATGCTCAATGATGAATGAATTACAGTAAGTGTTTACCGAAAACATCACTGGACACTCGTTTACCGAGTAGAATAGCTCTATTCAAATCACTTTAAGCATGTATCTAACTTAACTTAAAGAACAAGATCAACTTACCTAACTTCCATAACCTAAGATAAAGATGCTCATCTTCAGTTAAAGGCTTAACACCTAAGAACATTACCACAAACTTAGAATAGTAAAGGGATACATAATTTAACATTTAAAGTTTCATATGCATACCAGTAGTCCCTTAATTCAATCACAACTAAGGTTCTACAATTCCAAATGACTTGCATGAGGACAGTCTGGAAAGCTTATGAAATTTTCTACAAATCAATGGTAAACAGCAAGCATGATTCTTATGTTAACCAAATCAATTTCCAGTAAACCTAGAATCTGTCCAGGAATGACAGGGTTACTAAATTAATTATTTAATGATGATGCAAAAGCATAATTTGATCAAACCAAGTTTACCAACATGTTTTTCATACCCAAGAAACATCAGAAAGTATAGTGCCGATTTCTAAATAAATTATTTAATATCCTTTTCCAATTTATTTAATTAATTAGGTGATTAAAGCAATATATAGTAAAACTGTTCATAAAAATCTACAAAAATTACAGTAGCTATCTCATGCTTCACATAGACTACCATAAAAATTTCATAGCCATTGAGCAAACAGAACTTGCTATATCCAAAATAACAAGTGACATGTCCATTTTTAGCATAATTAGGAAACCCTAATGAAAAGTGTCAAGCAACAGATTTAAATTTTTCCTAGCATCATTCTAGCATAAGAACCTTAATCACCAAATTTTACCTATACTGGATCTATAGAAAAATTATGAAAATTCACACAAGATCCATCCATTGATAAAAAGAAATTCTATAACTCAAAAACTATACATGCACTAGCTCTGAAATTTTAACCAGAGCTTCTACTAAGCAATAATAGATTACCCATAAAATTTCATAATTTTTGGACCATAGAAACTCAAGATAAAATTCAAACAATTTTGCATGCATCTAAAAACACATTTCAAAGTCCTATTTCATTCATCCAAAATTTCTAAAACATGTGCTCATATAATATTTTTATTAAATACTAGACATGACCAGGAACTTAACAAAATTGGAACCATAACATTTGGATCTACCAAACTTGAGTTACACATTTTTGAATCTATACCCAAAACTGTGAAAAACAATTAAACAAAACAAAATGGAAAAACCTACACAGCTACTGGGCCAGCCCAAGGAAACGGTGGCCCGCGAGCAACGCTGGCGTGGCCCAGACAACGGCGCGGCCCACGCTGGGCTCCCGCCTCAGCCGCGGCGACTGACGAGAGGGGCCCGCGCGTCAACGAGACAGACAGGGGAGGAGGAACGGCCGGTGGCGTAGTTCGTCGCCGGTGGCTTCTCCGGCGAAGGCAACGGTGCTACTACGGTCAACTCACTCGTGCGCATCTATTGGTGCCCTCAATCGCTTCTATGGCCGCGGCTACAGGGTTGGCGACGAGCACGGCGAAGCACGGCCATGGCATGTCCGGCTCCGGCGAAGGCTACGGCGCTACGTCTCGAACGTGAGGCTCTACGAGCTTCAGCAGTGCACCTAGGATCTAGCGCGAGGCAGAGGAGGGGATGGGAGGGTCACGGTGGCGGTTGTCCGCGTGGAGCAACAACGCCGGCGAGAACAGCCATGGCGGCGATGGGACGAAGCTGCGATTTTTCCCTTACCACGGCGCAATCGGACCGACGGTGGGGTGGAGAAGGTAGAGGGAAACACGACGAGGCTACTGACGGACTGGGCAACCCGTTTTTGCGGTGGCGAGCGCGCACAACGACGGCGACGCGCGGTCGGTAATGGCGGACGGCTGCTGTGGCTTGGCGCAGCGCGCGGGGAAGGAGAAAGGAAAAGCAAATGGCGCGGCGAGTGCGTTGGGCAGGCGCGCGGGTGCTCTTGTCACGGCCAGCAGCGCCAGGAGGCACGCGGCGCGTGGCAGCATGCTCAGGTGACCGGCGACGCGCGGCACACACGCGTCGGGCGTTTTCTGAAATTGGTCAGTCACTATATCATCCATTCAGACGAAGAAAACCGACTGACAGCGTTATTTCAACGTGTCAACACGGCTAATCTACTGCACCTTTGCAAAAATGGTGTATATGAAAAATGTAGGTCTACCATCTATCTACAATTTCTCTTCAAGGACCATTCCCTAATTCGCCATGGATCAGCAGTTACATGACGCCAAAGTGAGCTTGATGCAACTGAAAATGTAACTACGACTTTGAATATTTTCTAAGTGTGAAATCAGCATGAAATACTGACTTGTAGGCCATGTTTGACCATGTTCCACACATTTTCATGAGTTGGCCATAAAACAACTTTTGTTCCTTGACAAATTAGCTACAACTTTGGTAAAGAGTGCACAGCCATGCAAAGTCTCTAAGTTGGACTTTTGAATCAGTTAAACAGTGACACTCTAAGGGTCAATTCTAGTCAAACCTTCACTTGATGGCATTTTGGTCATTTTGATCTACATGAACAATGTCCCAACAAGTAACCTAAGTGTAGTTAAGGTGTAGTAGACCATGATCAACCACTTTACAAAATTGTTATACCACTTCTAAAGATCACATGTGATAAAGCAATTAAAACAAGCAATTCATTCATATGTTTCAATTCCATATTTCACATGTTTCATGACCTTGTGGTTATTTTATACTTGTCATATTACTACCATGTTGCCATGTTTCAAGGTATGAGAAACTCAGGTTGCATTCACATGTTACACCATTACTATTCACAACACTCAAGTATGAAACATACACAATTGGAAAATGTTGCATATGCATGTTTCAGTAACAAAGGCATGATGAGATAGATGATGCACATGTTTATGAAATGAAATGCAATTAGTAGAAGCCAAACACCTAGGGTGTTACAGCCCTCCCCCCTTAGAAAAAATCTCGTCCCGAGATTTGGAAAGCGTACCAATCAGTATAGAAAGCCGGATAGTTTTCCTTTAAATAATCTTTCCGCTCCCAAGTTGCATCCCGTTCGCTATGATTACTCCAAACTACCTTGTATAACTTAACTACTTGTGTACGAGTCACTGTTTCTTGAGTATCCAGAACTTGCACGGGCTTCTCTTCATAAGAAAGATCAGATTTCAAGTTGACTTTCCTTGTTGCTATTCTTTCCTCGGGAATACGAAGACACTTCTTCAGCTGGGACACATGGAATACCGGGAATATAGCTCCCATCTCACGTGGTAGATCGAGCTTATATGCTACTCTTCCACTTTTCTCGATAATGCGGTAAGGTCCAACATATCGAGGCTCAAGCTTCCTTTTGATTCCAAAATGTTTTACTTCTTTCATAGGGGATACCTTCAGATAAACATGATCACCTACTTCATACTCAATAGGTTTTCTTCTCTTGTCAGCATAGCTCTTTTTCCTAGCCTGTGCGGCAGTCATATTCTTCTGTATAGTTCGAACTTGCTCTTTGGCTTCTTTTACAAAGTCAATACCATAGAATCTTCTTTCCCCGGGTTCTACCCAGTTCAAAGGAGTTCTACACTTGCGGCCATAAAGAGCTTCAAAAGGAGCCATTTTGATACTCTCTTGATAACTGTTGTTATAAGAGAATTCAGCGAGAGGTAACCAGTCCTCCCAAGAGCCTTTGCAAGAGATAAGACAAGCCCTAAGCATGTCTTCAAGAATTTGATTAACACGCTCAGTCTGTCCTGATGTTTGCGGATGATAGGCAGAACTGCGGATTAGATGAGTGCCAAGATTCTGATGTAAGCACTCCCAAAAGCGAGCCATGAATTGCGGTCCTCTATCTGAAACAATGGATTTAGGTACCCCATGGAGACGTACCACTTGTTGAAAATAAATTTCAGCATAATTGTGAGGATGATAGGTAGACTTGATCGGAATAAAGTGAGCAGATTTAGTTAGACGATCTACGATAACCTAGATGGAATCACAACCCTTTTTGGTAGTGGGTAATCCAACAATAAAATCCATGCTAATTTCTTCCCACTTCCAGCCAGGAATAGAGAGTGGCTGCAATAATCCGGGTCTTATGTGAATAGCTTTGACTCTGCAACAGTTATCACACTTTACCACGTAAGCTGCGATTTCTTTCTTCATCTTGGTCCACCAATAATACAGCTTGAGATCTTGATACATTTTACTGCTACCAGGATGGATGGACAATTTAGAAGAATGGGCTTCAGCCATAATTTGATTTCTAAGCTCTTTGTCTTTGGGTACCACAAGCCTATCATTAAACCAGAGAATTCCTTTGTCATCGATCCTAAAGTGCTTGGTCTTTTTCTCTTTCATCTTCCGCTTGATGTGAAACACACCCACATCAGTCTTCTGGAGTTCGATAATTCGACTTCTAAGAGCAATCCACAGTGATATTGTGGAGTACCACAGGATGAAGGAGGTGTGCCAGATGAAAGTCTTCACTAAGGAATTGCAATGGGCCTTTCTGTTTAAGACATCAGCAACCACATTTGCCTTACCAGGATGGTAGTGCACTTGAAGGTTGTAGTCTTTGATTAATTTTAACCATCGTCGTTGACGCATGTTCAACTCGGATTGAGTAAAGATGTACTTGAGGCTTTTATGGTCGGTATAGATGTTGCACACATTACCCAGCAAGTAATGTCCCCAAATCTTCAGGGCATGAACAACTGCGGCTAGCTCTAAGTCATGGGTAGGATAGTTGACTTCATGCTTTCGAAGCTGACGCGAAGCATAAGCAATTACTCGGCCCTCCTGCATAAGAACACACCCCAAACCGGTGCCACATGCGTCACAGTAGACATCAAAAGGCTTCTCGATGTCAGGTTGTGCTAATACAGGACCAGAGGTTAGTAAGGTCCGCAAAGTGTGGAAAGCCTCTTCACACTTCGGAGTCTACACAAACTTCTCATCCTTTTGAAGTAGTCGAGTCATGGGCTTGGCGATTTTTGAGAAATCTGGGATAAAGTGACGATAGTAGCCAGCCAAACCCAAGAAACTTCGGACTTCAGTGACCGTAGTAGGTGCCTTCCACTCAAGGACTTCTTGCACCTTAGTAGGGTCAACCGAAATTCCATCACCAGATAACACATGACCTAGAAAAGGTATCTTGTTCAACCAGAATTCGCACTTGCTGAATTTATCATAAAGCTGGTTGTCACGCAACCGAGTTAAAACAATTCTCAGATGTTCAGCATACACTTCTTCATTCTGAGAATATACAAGGATATCATCAATGAACACGACGACAAACTTGTCCAATTCCGGCATGAATACAGAATTCATCAGGTACATAAAGTGTGCCGGAGCATTGATCAACCCAAAGGACATGACGAGGTATTCGAACAAGCCATAACGAGTAGAGAAAGCTGTCTTTGGTATATCTTCAGGACGAATTTTAATCTGATGGTAGCTAGACCTCAAATCGATCTTGGAGAATACCTTAACTTTAGAGAGCTGATCAAACAGAATATCGATGCGAGGAAGAGAGTATTTGTTCTTGATAGTAACATCATTTAGGGGGCGATAATCCACGCACATGTGCAAAGATTCGTCCTTCTTCTTCACAAAGATGGCCGGACAACCCCAAGGAGAAGAACTAGGCCGAATCAAACATTTCTTCAATAGCTCATTCAACTGACTCTTCAGCTCAGCGAACTCATTGGGCGGCATTCTATAGGGCCTTCGAGAAATAGGAGTCGTACCCGGAATGAGTTCTATCTTGAATTCTACATCACGGTCCGGAGGTAATCTAGGCAAGTCATCAGGGAAGACATCTATAAACTCACAGACAACCGGTAGATCCTCAATGGCTTTGGCTAGGGTAGCATTGGCTGTATTGTGAATAGAGATATCACGAGGTAACTACACTAGAAAACCCTTCTTATCCACAGGATCCCTCAACATTACCACACGGGTTCATGTATCGATCAACACTCCATTCCCGCTCATCCACTTCATTCCTAGGATTACATCGATTCCTACCCCCGGTAGAACTACAAGATCTGTAAGGAACTCTCGATCCCCAATCTCAATCTTTACATCTTTAACTACTTGGTTAATCAGGATATTATTTCCAGCAGCACTAATACAATAACCACCCTTGACAATTGTAATCACATTCATATTATGCTCAGATGCAAAAGTAGAACTCATAAAGGAGTGCGAAGCACCCGAATCAAAGAGCACAACTGCAGGGTGATCATTGACAAGGAACTTACCAGCGGTGACCACTTCACCAGCAGGAATTTCCTCCACAGTCGTGTAGTGAACACGCCCCTGACGGACGTTTCCTTGAGCATTCTTGGGAGGATAGGGACACTTATTAGCTCAATGACCAGGCTGGTTACAGTTCCAGCACGGCCTGTTTGCTGGTGGTGCATTGGAGCTGCCCTGCCCAGAGGTATTCTTTGGCAAGGAAATTGTGTACCCCTTGCGAAAACCAGTTTTAGCTTGATTCTTCTTCTGAGGTGGGCGGTACCGGACATTAGCATTGGGTGGACGGTACTGGGTCTTGGTTACCATTGGAGCCTTAGACTGAGAAGCACCAGCCTCAAAGTTTCTTTTACGGTTCTTGGAAGCAGCATATATCTTGTCATTATTCTCCTGAGTCAGGGTGTCATTGATAAACTCATTGAAGGTGACACACTTGCAGTTGCCCATAGACTTCATTAGTTTTGGGGAAAGTCCCCTCTTGAAGCTAGCTATTCTCTTGGCGTCAGTATCGACGAACTCGGGAGCATACCTCGCCAGGTTGTTGAATGCCTGGAGGTATTCATTAAGACTCTTGTTGCCTTGGGTTAGCTTCATAAACTCGGTATGCTTAATGGCCATGAGACCAGGAGGGATAAAGTGTCCCCTGAAAGCTGCCTGGAACTGGTCCCAAACTATCTCGATGTTAGTAGGGAAGGTGGTCCTGTGATGGGTCCACCAGATGCCTGCGGGGCCTTGGAGCTGGTGTCCTGCATACGAAGCCTTCATTCCTTCAGTTAAATGGAGCAATCCAAACCTTTGCGCTATCGTGCTCAATCATTCATCAGCTTGTAATGGTTCTTCTGCCTCACGAAAGATAGGAGGCTTTGTGTCCATGAAGTCCTTAAAGCTGCTGTACTGGTTCGGCTCGGGTCCCTGGCGGACATGCCGATCCTCACGGTTAGCCATCTGGCGTATAGCCTCAGCTAGCATGCGCTGACTTTCCACGACCGTCTGCATTAGCTCAGCTGGTGTGGGCGGTGGAGGAGGTGGTTGTTCCTCATCTCCCATGCTACGACCGCGACGAAGGTTATAAGTCATCTGCAAAATGTGTAGCCAATGAGTACTGATGATGTGGAAACTTTTGTAGATGAATTGTATAATTATGCCAAACTGAGTTCATTGGAGAGAATACATTTATATAATCAACAGAGGCACAATCATTCATCACAATCACACAACTCATCAAGCGCGTCAATTGACACATAAATGCGATGAATTTAACCAACAATCGAGATCCATAGACCGCAAAGACGAAATTCCTCAAAAGCTCACATACGTGGGGCATAACACGTTCGATAGGTTACATCGAAGCCATAGAGGTTCCAAACTTACATCAAGGGTAACATAGGGTTCGATATTACATCCCAACGATTAACTTGGTACAAAGCTACTTGTTCATGCATGAGGATCAACAAAAGACTAGCTCTAGCGCATTAGCTAAGTAGTAAGCTAAACTACGCATCATCCTCGGAGTCAGTGTCGAAGATCTCTCCTTCATCTTCATCACTAGCAGGCTCTAACTCCTCATCTTCCTCCTCATCAGGTGGGATGTCCTCAGTCCATTGACCTCCATGTCATCATCACCTTCAGCCATTATGACACCAGAACCCATCTCATCCTCATCATCAGGTGGCAGGAGAGGGTGAAGTTGATTGTGTAACAGGTGAACCTCCTCATGGAGATGGTCATTGTACTCTTCAGCAACTGCCACTTGCTGCTCTAACTCCACCTGTCGCGCTCTCAACACATTCTCCTCGTGCCAGGCTTCATTCCGTTGGTTCATCATGTGAATCAACATGCGTTCATAGTTGCGGTGAGCAACTGTCAACCTCTGAACCTCAAGGGTCTCTTGGTCCCTTTCCTGCGTTACTTGCTCCAAATGGTGCTGAGCCGCATTCCTCTCAGCGGTCACCCGAGCTAGCTCTGTCCTCAGCCTTTCCGCCTCAGTAGGCTCAGGACGGGGCTCACGAGGAGCTAAACGGTGACGAGGCGCCCTGCCTCCAGCGGACTTGCAAGCAGTGAGTTACGTGCGCGCCATCTGTAGCAAAAAGTTACAACGTAAGGGGAGAATCATTTAAGGGATACGAAATTTAATTAGTTGGGACAATCATATTTTAAAGGAGGGAGTAATGCAAGAAATGCCATGTATGCTTGAACATGATGCATGCACGATCCGTACATCCTCACAAACCTAGAAATTTTTTTTTAAGGCTAGCGAAATATACGGTGGTATACATACGTTCTCTCGTATACGGTAGCTAGTCGATCTACAACGATACGTTGTTAGTGTACCTACAGAAAATTTCATTTCAGCCCAGTAATTTCCCAAAATGCATAAAAGCAAGCAGTAAACTAAATACTTTCATACATACATCCCCCGATGCATATACTCTAGTATCACAGCTACCCGTCAGAGATACCCATATTTAAGTACTCTCATAGATACATGATCGAACACGTAAGTATGCGAGCAACCACAACTACTCTCCCCTAGACCGACGGTTGGACGGTCATGCTCTCCCAACTCCCACTTACCAGAGCGTAGATGTATTTTGATCCATACATTACCACCCAAGCGGATGGCATCCATACAATAGCACGCCATATGGACGACGAAACAAAAACAAGCAGGAACCCCCAAGTTAGTACTTTAATAAACCACCTAAGAGTCCTTATTTGGGCATAAGGGATATGACCACTGGCAATACTTAGTGTTTAATTTAGGATTTTCACAAATACTTTTGTTTTAAATACACAAATGACATGTTTAGTGTTGAATCTTGCTCTGATGCCAGCTGTAACAGAACCGACCAAATCATAAGAACGTAAGTACAAAAACAATCACCGAAGCGATCAAATTCCTGTACTTAAGCTTCAATAATTCCAGTAGTCCGGAAATCACGAAGGATTTCAACCAACTCTCGACATACAAACCAAGATCGTAGTGATTCAACACAACACATCATCCGTTACAACATTTCATAATAAGCATTCGGATTACATCCATAAGAGTTTAAATAGAATATTACAAACCAAGTTTGAGTGTGCGGAAGCAACATAGTTTAGTACAAAACATCATAGTTTTCAATTACATTGCCAAGTCTGAGTCATGTCCCACAAAAGCATTATCAGATACGAGAAGTAGTAGAGACCGCGCCCAACGATCTAGTCTTCATCCCCAGCTGGGAGAAGGCAGTACTTGCAGCAACCAAAGTAGAACTGGTCATCTGCAATAGGTGGGAGATAAATCCTGAGTACGAGAAGGTACTCAGCTAGACTTACCCGATAAAACCAGAAATAAAAGACACCAAGGATCATGCAAGGCTTATGAGGTGGGCTAGCTTGACACAGTTGCATAAAAGAGCTTATGATTATAGTAACCAATTTAAACTTAGCATCAAGCTTATCATCATTTACCTGTCCACTAGATTAGCACCTGTACTAGAGCACTCACTTATTAGGAGCAAACAATATTAACCATAGCAGGTATAATAAGGTTGTCATCATCATATCATCAATTCTGAACCATTATGTTATTTAGTGTATCTACATTGGAGATAAGCCCGTCAAGTTCTCACTAACCGGGAGAGACGGCGACTCGAATCGAATTACAACTCAGCTGAGGGGGTATTCCTAACTCTCACCCTGGCATACTTAGCAAGGGTAGCCGTGGGTCACCTTTGGAACATCTCAGGAACCAAATTCGCGGATTCGATCAGCGCCAGCACTCTCAGGGATTACTCTTCTGCCAGGACGATCAGGACTTTTAAATCACCTGCCCTTGGACTCACGCCTACGGCTCTCTTCCGAGGCGCACTTTATACTTAACGACTTTCGGCCTGAGGTGAGCTACTCGGCTTCGCGGTCGATCATCGGACACGGCCAACTAAGAGGGAGGCATGCGTTCAACATGAACAGAAAAGGCTCCAAGAATCAGTCCTTAAGCGACACAGACGGAGTCACTACAAACCGGCAAGCCTCCGTCCGGTCTTCATTTTAAATTAAGACTGGTTCTTTTCCACGATAGCAAATATAGCCAACCGTGCCACATGTATATTCCTATATCTCGCAGGTGACAGGAAATCACCCGACTTCTACCGCGTTTAAGCAGGGCTAAGCACTACACGAGCCTGAGCTACATAGGATTCAGGGTAACAATATCTGGACAAGAATTGGGTAACCAATGCAGCAAGTGTTTGCATCAAACACCTAAACTTAATGCAACAATATATGTAATAATAATACTGTAACTGCATTTCGGAAATTAGGAGGCTTAATATGCTCCGGGGCTTGCATTTCACAAAGTTGCAAGGACGGTGATCCGGGCACTCAACGGCGACCTCTTCTGGCACTTCTCCTGAAGGCTGCTCCTCCTGAATCTCCGGTGTCGGCTGCTGCTGCTCGCTCGGTTCCTCGAATTCCAGTAGGGTCACTCCTTCCGGTATACCTATTGCATGCCGATGCACAAGATAAATATCATGAATGCATAAGGAATGACATGATGCTCAATGATGAATGAATTACAGTAAGTGTTTACCGAAAACATCACTGGACACTCGTTTACCGAGTAGAATAGCTCTATTCAAATCACTTTAAGCATGTATCTAACTTAACTTAAAGAACAAGATCAACTTACCTAACTTCCATAACCTAAGATAAAGATGCTCATCTTCAGTTAAAGGCTTAACACCTAAGAACATTACCACAAACTTAGAATAGTAAAGGGATACATAATTTAACATTTAAAGTTTCATATGCATACCAGTAGTCCCTTAATTCAATCACAACTAAGGTTCTACAATTCCAAATGACTTGCATGAGGACAGTCTGGAAAGCTTATGAAATTTTCTACAAATCAATGGTAAACAGCAAGCATGATTCTTATGTTAACCAAATCAATTTCCAGTAAACCTAGAATCTGTCCAGGAATGACAGGGTTACTAAATTAATTATTTAATGATGATGCAAAAGCATAATTTGATCAAACCAAGTTTACCAACATGTTTTTCATACCCAAGAAACATCAGAAAGTATAGTGCCGATTTCTAAATAAATTATTTAATATCCTTTTCCAATTTATTTAATTAATTAGGTGATTAAAGCAATATATAGTAAAACTGTTCATAAAAATCTACAAAAATTACAGTAGCTATCTCATGCTTCACATAGACTACCATAAAAATTTCATAGCCATTGAGCAAACAGAACTTGCTATATCCAAAATAACAAGTGACATGTCCATTTTTAGCATAATTAGGAAACCCTAATGAAAAGTGTCAAGCAACAGATTTCACATTTTTTCTAGCATCATTCTAGCATAAGAACCTTACTCACCAAATTTTACCTATACTGGATCTATAGAAAAATTATGAAAATTCACACAAGATCCATCCATTGATAAAAAGAAATTCTATAACTCAAAAACTATACATGCACTAGCTCTGAAATTTTAACCAGAGCTTCTACTAAGCAATAATAGATTACCCATAAAATTTCATAATTTTTGGACCACAGAAACTCAAGATAAAATTCAAACAATTTTGCATGCATCTAAAAACACATTTCAAAGTCCTATTTCATTCATCCAAAATTTCTAAAACATGTGCTCATATAATATTTTTATTAAATACTAGACATGACCAGGAACTTAACAAAATTGGAACCATAACATTTGGATCTACCAAACTTGAGTTACACATTTTTTAATCTATACCCAAAACTGTGAAAAACAATTAAACAAAACAAAATGGAAAAACCTACACAGCTACTGGGCCAGCCCAAGGAAACGGCGGCCCGCGAGCAACGCTGGCGCGGCCCAGACAACGGCGCGGCCCACGCTGGGCTCCCGCCTCAGCCGCGGCGACTGACGAGAGGGGCCCGCGCGTCAGCGAGACAGACAGGGGAGGAGGAACGGCCGGTGGCGTAGTTCGTCGCCGGTGGCTTCTCCGGCGAAGGCAACGGTGCTACTACGGTCAACTCACTCGTGCGCATCTATTGGTGCCCTCAATCGCTTCTATGGCTGCGGCTACAGGGTTGGCGACGAGCACGGCGAAGCACGGCCATGGCATGTCCGGCTCCGGCGAAGGCTACGGCGCTACGTCTCGAACGTGAGGCTCTACGAGCTTCAGCAGTGCACCTAGGATCTAGCGCGAGGCAGAGGAGGGGATGGGAGGGTCACGGTGGCGGTTGTCCGCGTGGAGCAACAACGCCAGCGAGAACAGCCATGGCGGCGGTGGGACGAAGCTGCGATTTTTCCCTTACCACGGCGCAATCGGACCGACGGTGGGGTGGAGAAGGTAGAGGGAAACACGGCGAGGCTACTGACGGACTGGGCAACCCGTTTTTGCGGTGGCGAGCGCACACGACGACGGCGACGCGCGATCGGTAATGGCGGACGGCTGCTGTGGCTTGGCGCAGCGCGCGGGGAAGGAGAAAAGAAAAGCAAATGGCGCGGCGAGTGCGTTGGTCAGGCGCGCGGGTGCTCTTGTCACGGCCAGCAGCGCCAGGAGGCACGCGGCGCGTGGCAGCATGCTCAGGCGACCGGCGACCGGCGACGCGCGGCACACACGCGTCGGGCGTTTTCTGAAATTGGTCAGTCACTGTAGCATCCATTCAGACGAAGAAAACCGACTGACAGCGTTATTTCAACGTGTCAACACGGCTAATCTACTGCACCTTTGCAAAAATGGTGTATATGAAAAATGTAGGTCTACCATCCATCTACAATTTCTCTTCAAGGACCATTCCCTAATTCGCCATGGATCAGCAGTTACATGAAGCCAAAGTGAGCTTGATGCAACTGAAAATGTAACTACGACTTAGAATATTTTCTAAGTGTGAAATCAGCATGAAATACTGACTTGTAGGCCATGTTTGACCATGTTCCACACATTTTCATGAGTTAGCCATAAAACAACTTTTGTTCCTTGACAAATTAGCTACAACTTTGGTAAAGAGTGCACAGCCATGCAAAGTCTCTAAGTTGGACTTTTGAATCGGTCAAACAGTGACACTCCAAGGGTCAATTATAGTCAAACCTTCACTTGAGGGCATTTTGGTCATTTTGATCTACATGAACAATGTCCCAACAAGTAACCTAAGTGTAGTTAAGGTGTAATAGACCATGATCAACCACTTTACAAAATTGTTATACCACTTCTAAAGATCACATGTGATAAAGCAATTAAAACAAGCAATTCATTCATATGTTTCAATTCCATATTTCACATATTTCATGACCTTGTGGTTATTTTATACTTGTCATATTACTACCATGTTGCCATGTTTCAAGGTATGAGAAACTCAGGTTGCATTCACATGTTACACCATTACTATTCACAACACTCAAGTACGAAACATACACAATTGGAAAATGTTGCATATGCATGTTTCAGTAACAAAGGCATGATGAGATAGATGATGCACATGTTTATGAAATGAAATGCAATTAGTAGAAGCCAAACACCTAGGGTGTTATAATATATGACAAAAGGGTACCATAAAAGCTAAAAGGTAAGTTTTATAGGACGGCGATTATACCTGCTATGTTGTATGGTGTAAAATGTTGGCCTACAAAAAGACGACATGTTCAACAGAAAAGTGTCGTGGAAATGCGTATGTTGCGTTGGATTTGCGGTCATACAAGATGGGATCGAGTTTGGAATGATGATATACGTGATAGATTAGGGATAGCGCCAATTGAAGAAAAGCTTGTCCAACACCGGTTGAGATGGTTTGGACATGTACAACGGAGACCTCCAGAGGCACCGGTGCGTAGTGGAATCCTAAGCCAGGATAGTAACGTGAAGAGAGGCAGAGGAAGACCGAAGTTGACTTGGGTAGAGGCAATAAAAGGAGACTTGAAAGGATGGAATATACCCAAAGACTTAGCATTAGATAGGAGTGCTTGGAAAACAGCTATTCACATGCCTGAACCTTGATTGCTTCTGCTGGGTTTCAACTCTAGCCTACCCCAACTTATTTGGGACTTAAAGGCTTTGTTGTTGTTGTTGTTGTTGTTGTTGTATTGATAGGGCTAGGAATCTGGCTGTTTTATTGATGAACTGGAGGAGGATTACAATGGCTAAACCTAGAAATGGTAGCAGCGATAGAGCTAGTTCACCCTCCCTGGGAGGCTCTGAACAAGATGACTCTATTTCTGCTTGTCTTTCCTAATCAGCCGGCCCTTAGTTATAATCCCTAATGGCCGGCTGAGCACCACAAACTGCTAACCAATCTCCTATTTTTACGCTATAGATCCTAACTTATAGGAACAGCCTCCTAACAGATAACTATGGCCGATATTTAGCCACTAGAGGCTGCTGGCATCTTCTTCTTCCTGCTATACTGCTTTCCAATGAAAGCGTCCACAACACACATTGAGTTCAAGTTTGTTCTAAAAGGGCTCGAATTTTTTTAGGTCATCACACAATTGGGCTATGATGCTTAGGGAGTTTGGGGTAACATTAAAACATGTGGTGATTCTGAACTAAACATGCGGTGGTAGAAGCAGTCATGCGTACTGTTATTTACACTTGGTATTGTTTCCCAGTACCACACTTAGTACTATAGCCAGGGTTGACACTTAGTACGGATCCCAAGTACTGTACCAGTTTTATTTATACTAGGAAAAGTACTAATACTTATTTGTCCCTGGCTACGCATTAATTTGATCAACTGCCTTGTACAAATCTTTTTCCATACGCGAAGTGCAACTGCTACAGAGGTACTATGTGAATTACAGTAACATAGATACACTTCCCAATGAGCACAATGTTGAAAATTCTTCTTTGATGGCCAACATTTCAGCATAAACCTCCTCTGTTCTTGGCCGATCCTTGGGTGACATCTCAGAACATTTTAGACCAAGGTTTGCGAGTTACATGGCACAGTGCTGCATTTCAACCATTTCCTGTCCTCCATCTTCACCTTCATGATATCCAGTGAGATTTGGTTCTAAAATGTTATGGACATTCAGTGGAAGTGATGACTCCACAAAGTTGCGGATGTTTACACCATCCTTAAACATGTCATCAGTTGGTCGCCTTCCTGTAATAATCTCCAGCAGAATAATTCCATAGCTGTAGATGTCACCCTCAACTGAGATTTTGCACCCCACGCCATACTCTGCAATGTTGTGCAAAACTTAATATTAAAGTCCTCCACTTAGCTATTTCAGAAAATTGGTAAAAATATAGATACTATGCCAAAGCATCATTTACAGGACAAATATTGTGTATACATAAGTACAATTCATTCTGATTAAAAAAAAACAAGAGTCAAACATGTGCTCACCTGGTGCAATGTAACCGATAGATCCTCTTGATCCTACAGCGCTCGATGAATTATTGAATCCTGTTCAAAAGTCAACAGAAAGAAACTTTGCAAGACCAAAATCACTGAGAGATGCAACCATTTCATCATTCAAAAGGACATTGCTTGGTTTCAGATCACGCTGTACCAAAGGAGGAGTGCATCGATTATGAAGATAGTCCAATGCAGCAGCAATATCTACAGCTATTGCTATTCGTGTGCCTAAACTCAATGGTCTTTTCGTGTTTTTTGTGTACTCTTTCTGATGGAGCCTGCTTTCTAGGTTACCATTTACCATGTACTCAAGAACGAGTGCTTTGAATTCATTTCCAGTTGGATCAAACGTTGAACAGACACTAATCACTCTTGTAAGATTCCGATGGCGAATGTTTCGCAATGCCTCACATTCAGAAAGGAAGTTACTTGGTCCTCCAAACTGGTCGAGCCTGAATACCTTTATGGCAACTGCACATTCTTCAACCTTGAATTGACCTTTGTACACCAATCCAAATCTTCCGGATCCAACAAGACTGTTAGGAGAGAAACCATCTGTTGCTTAGAATAAATCACCATACGAGAAATTCTTTAGCTCTTTTAATGACTGGTTGGTTAGTTGCTTTCCTTTCCTTCTCTTCTTCAAAATAATGACAGCAACACACGCCATTGTGACTGCAGCTACACTAGCAAGTGAAACCAGAACAGCTAAAATGTAGGCATGCTTCTTTCTTTGGGGTCTTGATGTCAAGCACTGCGGTATTTATAGATCTGGAGACGTTGCACACAACTTATTGTTTCCTTAGATGTACACTTCATTCGGTTTAGCAAAGATGCCGCCTCCAGGGACAGGGCCCTCAAGGTCATTGAAGGATATATTTAGACTCTGTAAAGCGCTAAGTGACTCCAAAAATTCAGGAATTCTACCAGACAGGTTATTCTGTGAAAGATCCATCACAGTGATGCCTTTTAAGTTGATGAAAGAATCTGGGATGCTTCGTTGCAGATTATTTGCTTCTAAGTGGAGTGACTCCAGAAGAAGGCACTGACCAAGTGTGGAGGGGATCTCACCTGATAATCGATTGTTGGAAAGACTAAGTGAATTCAGATTGATCAATCCACCAATCTCAAACGGTATGTCTCCAGTGAGTTTGTTATTGGACAAGTCTAAGCCAACAGAAAGTGTAGATATCGAAAACAATTCCCGTGGAATGCCTCCATACAAGCTATTGGAAGAAAGATTGAGTGTTGTCAGTTGTTTGCAGCCCTCTAAACTAGAAGGTATGGGTCCAGTCAAATTATTTTCCTCGAAAAGAAGTTGAGTAAGCCTCTCTAACTTCCCAATTGATGTTGGGATTTCTTCAGAAAGATGGTTTTTGGATATGGTCAGAATGGACAAGTTTTGGAGGTTTCCAACCATGTCTGGAATTTTCCCTGAAAGAAAATTATTATCTAACTGAATTACTGTGAGGTTCGTGAACTTTCCTATCTCTGATGGTATAGAACCTGTGAATTGGTTTTCTTTTAGAACCATGATCTCTAAGCTTTTTGGGATATTGGTGATATAAGTAGATATTATACCTTGGAGGTTGTTTCTATCTAACCATAAATTCTTTAACTGTGTGCAGTTGACTAGAGAGGACATGAGAGACCAATCTCCAGCTTCAAGCTTATTTGCACCTAGATCTAGGTAACTCAACAAGGTCAGGGATCCCAGTGAAGGAATAACACCTGTGAATGCGTTGCTACAGAGATCTAGATATTGCAAATTTGTGGCATTGGTCAGTGAAGCTGGAATTGGACCTTCAAACCTGCTCCCTTCCAATATCAACTGTGTGATGCTTGTAAGGGTGTTGCCAATACTGGTGGGAAGTGTACCGGCAAGTTGGTTGGCCCCAAGTCCAAGAAAAGTAAGAGAGGAGATGTTATAAAGTCCAGGTGCAACGGTGCCTGACAAGTTGTTATAGCTGAGGTCTAGTGCTTGCAGAGTTTTAAGCTTACCTAAGCTCTCTGGAATCCTTCCTCGTAAACTGTTATGAGAAAGCAGTAACAAAGCAAGGGAAGAAAGATTACCAAGTGAGCTAGGAATCTCTCCAGAGAGATTATTTTCGTGTAAGCTAAGGTAATTCAGAGCCGAGGAAGATGCCTGTGAGAAAGGTGGGACAGACCCGGAAAGAGCATTGTGTGACAGATCTATGTAATGAAGAGACGTGCAGTTGAACAGAGCAGGGGGTATCCCACCAGTAAGGCTATTATTCTGAATATTCACCCATGTCAGGTTTTTGCTCTGCCCAAGAATTTCAGGAATGCTTCCTGTGAGATTATTGCTGGGGAGAAACAGCGTGTAGAGACTGGGAAGCAGACCAAGCTGTGGAGGGATGCTTCCCTGAAGATTGTTGTAGCCAAGAATAACAGTCTGAAGGGATGAGCACTGAGCAAGACTTGGAGGGATCTCACCGTGGAGGGAATTGCTATCATGGTCGATTCGTGTCTGTTGAGTCACTCAGTTTTGCGTGAGCTAGGATAGCCGGTCACCGTGGCGGCCACGACGTCGCCCACGACCTGAGTCGTGCTTTCCGCGTGCACCTTGATGTAATCTGTATAAATATCACCCGATGAGGCAATACAACAGTTGTTGGCTCCTATTCCTATTCTCTACATGGTATCGGCTGCGCGGGTTCCTTCCTGAAACCGCTTCCTCCGCTCGCCGCGATCGTCCTATTCCTATTCTCTACAGTGTCGAGGTGGGAACATGCGGATATTGCCTCAGGTATCTCACCCCGAAGGGAGTTCATGCTGAGGTTGAGGTACCGAAGCTGGGTTAATCGGCCGATGTCAGGAGAAATCAGACCATCAAGCTGGTTGTTGGGCATGTGGATCCTTTCAAGGAAGCTGAGGTTGGCAACGCAAGGGAATATGCTGCCAGCGATGTTCTCGGATTCAAGGTCTAGTGCAATGACTCGAGATGCCTGCTGTGTGCTGCCGCATGTCACCCCATGCCACTTGCCCACTTGCAGAACACAGGGGAGTCGTCTCTCCATGAGGCCAATGCACCTGATGGGTCGAGGAGCTGAGATTTGAGACAGAGGAGAGCACTGGATTCATTCAGTGCTGCGGGTGATGTGTATTGCCACAGGGCAAGGAAGTGGATGGAGATGAAAGCAAGCAGCGGCAGGATGGAAATGCTGTGGATGGCTATGTGAGAGTGAGACATTGTTTCTATGCATATATGGATGGATGCATGTGTAGATCATCCTGCTGCCTTGGGCTAACCGTATATGATGAGGTTATATAGAGCTTCATGCCTATTCACTACTGGATTCAGGTTCTTTGTCGGCAAAGAACACACGGCAAAAAATTGATCGGCAAAACACTATTTGCCGAGTGTCTTTTATCGGGCACTCGGCAAAGAAAAGCGACCGTCACGGCGCCGGTCCCGTTGACGATGACTTTGCCGAGTGCCAACCCTACGGGCACTCGGCAAAGATTTTTTTTTAATTTCTTTGCCGAGTGCCAACCCTTCGGGCACTCGACAAAGAGTTTTTATTTTTTTTTACAAAATTTCTTTGTCGAGTGCCGATCTTCAGGCACTCGGCAAAGATTTTTAATTTTTTTAAAAAAATATCTTTGCCGAGTGCCCTCTGTACGGCACTCGACAAAGATTTTTTTTAAAAAATTTCTTTATCGAGTGCCTACGGCACTCGGCAAAGATTTTTATTTTTTTTTAATTTCTTTGCCGAGTGCCCTCTGTACGGCACTCGGCAAATATTTTTATTTTTATTTTTTAAATTTCTTTGCCGAGTGCCCTCTGTACGGCACTCAGCAACGATTTTTATTTTTTTTAATTTCTTTGTCGAGTGCCATCTGTCCGGCACTCGGCAAAGTTTAAATTTTTTTTAAAAAAAATCTTTGCCGAGTGCGCTCTGTCCGGCACTCGGCAAAGTTTGAATTTTTTTTTTAATTTCTTTGCCGAGTGCCATGGTCACAGCACTCGGCAAAGCTGAAAAATGGGTTTCTGGACACCCATTTTTCCAGCTTTGCCGAGTGTTGTGACAATTGCACTCGGCAAAGGGGTCCTTTGCCGAGTGCAACACTCGGCAAAGTGACCCAAAACTACAATTTTTTATTTTTTTTACATTCTATCATGACAAATAAATTCATACAAACATCCATCACATATATATCTCATCCATCATATATATATCTCATCCATCACATATATATCTCATATATAATAATAAGTGCTCAAGTCCATCCAAATAAATTCACAAGTCCATCAAAGTCCACAAGTGTATCAGAAGTATATCACAAAGTGAACAACAAATGAAAAAAAATACAACGTGCACTCATCTCGACCAAGGCGACTGTGGTGAAGGCCCAGCTCCATCATTCGGAGGTGCATGAGGTGAATTATTCGAGCCACCGTCAGATGGAGACTGCACAAAGGAGAAAAGATTGCATGTGAGACAAGATTATTTGGATAGCTAATCTAGGAAGGTAGAGGTCATACAAGCGAAAGTAAAAATTTTTCATACTCACAGGAGTAGCTATAGCGGCAGGACACGGAGGCGGAGGTGGAACCAACAGCACAGGTGGCAGAGAGAAGCCCACACGTTGCCCAAGTCCTTGTAGGAACTCCGTAATGTCCGTCAGCCTCTGCGCCTGGGCCTGCCGCTCGGCCCGCTCGGCCTCCCGCTCGGCCCGCTTGGCCTCCAGCTAGGCCACCATCCTCTGGTGCCCGGCCTCCAGCTCCAGATGTTGCCTCATTTCTTGTTCCAGCCGGGCCTGCAATATTTCACTCTAATGTTTCAGTAATGCAAAGCTAATTAAGGTGTGTAAAGATCAATGTGTGACGAGTAAAACAGGAATAACCTCGAGTGCGTCGACTCGGTGTTGTGCAGTGGTCGGCCGTGTGCGAATGGCCGGGCTCTCGCTCGTGCTCCGTGCTCGGATCTAGGAGAGAGAGGGAGTAGATGCCGTGTCGATGACGCCGTCGCCAAGCCAGAACCTCCCATGCTTCTTGCCTTGCCCCGCTCTCATGACGGCCTCTCCATCGAAGTCCTAGGTGCTCGGATCATGGTCTGGCCCATGGAGCGACCTTGCCACCTCAGTGTACTCACTGATGCGGGAGTGGACGCTCGGGTTCATGTATGCCTCAGGCGGGTCCTCCAGGTTGAAGGAGACGTCGGACGTCGCCTTGCCCTTGTGGGCCATACACCATGCCTGGAAGTCCGAGCAAGCCTGACCACTATGTGACGTCGACTAAGAGAAAGACAGCACGATGATTAGAAATCAGGCAGAACTGAGCGTCACAATAGATAAATGAATTCGCGTACCCATGCTTGTTTGTATTCGGCGAGGTTGCGGCTGCCTTGATGGTGTGCTGGACCTTGCATCTGCAAACGACGGTCCCGGGCATCCCTGTGCATCTTGAGGTAGTCCTCCGTGAACCACTTGTCCACCATCATCGCCCAGCACTCGGGATACGCTTGGCACCACCAGGGAATCATCTACACGTCATCAAGTATTGGACATATAAGAAGATCAAATTAAACCAACTTAATCTCAAAACGAATCAATATTGATGTTCTTCATTTACCTCAAGGTACTGCTCCCGGGTCAGCTGCATCTCTCTTGCGTCTTTCTTGGTTTTCCTCTCTCCAAGCTTTGACCCGTAGTAGGTTACGATGGCCTGGATGCGCACCTCGTGATGCATGTCGGAGACGAGTTTTTTACAGGCTTTGGTAGTCACCTGCTCCGCCCTGGCCTCAAATCCCTACTCGCATCTGTAATAAGTCTGCATAAAAAAGCGATGTATCCATTCATTATTTCAAGAAAAGTCTAATGGATGCGACGTATTGAGCAATGTTGTGCGAGGGAGACTTACCCAAAGCTCTGCCTTCACCCGCGCTACCTTGTTGGGGTACTCCGCATCGGTGGCGATGGCGTACTGGTCAAACGAGTAGGCTGGCTCCGTCTTCGATGCATACGTGACAAAGCCGGGGAAGTGTTGCCTGCACAGAAGACCCAGGATGCCGTTGACTAGCCGTGCGTTACCACCCGACACAACCACCCAGTTCCTACACAAGTGATTAAGAAAAATTATTAGTTTTTTTCATCATATCATATGAAGTAGTGGTGATAACATATAAAGTTACTTACTTTTGCCCTTCGGGGCGAATCACTGGGCGTTGGTGAGGAAGCGGAACCTGTGGGAGGCTCGTGGGACCTCGCAAGTAGACACTCGAAGAGGAGTCGGAGGAAGCGGAACCCGTGCCTACCGCCTCCAACTCATCATCCTCGTGCGGCCCCTCCTCCTCGTCCGTCTGTCGAACCAGCTCATCGTCTGACTCGTCCACGGGCGCCACCTCCTCCTCCGGCTCCTCCTCACACGGCGTGGGAGGAGACGGCCCCCTCCTGCGTCTGGCAGTCCTCCTCCTCCTCCTGTCCGATCCCTCCGTCGCCCCCTCCGCCTCCTCCTGCAGCCGGCTGCGTCTTTGGTAAATCGAGTTCATGGACCTATGATGGTCGCCCGCCATCTTTGTTCAATCACCTGCAACAAAAAAGAAAAACAAGACGTAATTAGAAATAGGTGCAAAAATGAACAAAACATAATTACAAAAAACATAGTATTACATGTATTAGAAATAATCTTCATGATTGAGATTAGCTGGATCATAGGTCTCGTCATCACTATCAACATTGTCCAACTCATCAACACTATCTGAAGGAGGAATGTTGTCTTCATTGTCATTGCCTAAACGTAATCGCTCAAGCATTTGTATGTCCTTCAGATTTCGCACCTCGTCTCCAGCGTCCTCGTCATCATCCCTGTCATTGTCTACTTCCATTCCTATCTCTTCAGTTAAGTCTATGTCAAACCTTCCTTGTAGTCCCTCTTCTTGATAGAACTCTCCATCATATGTGTTTGGGTTGAAGTTGTAATCTTCATCGTTTGGGATAGGTAGTTTACCGTGTGGCGATACCTTGTGCACAATAGACCAACCCTTAAGATGCTCGGCGTCTTTGCACGCGTATGACGTATAATAAACCTGGACGGCCTGTTGAGCCACAATGTAGACATCTTTTCCTGGATAGACGGAATCATGTCGAATTTCGACTAGCCCAAGCTTAGGGGTCCGTCTCGTTACTCCAGGATGAAACCAGTGGCATTTGAATATGATAGGAGTAAGAGGTTTGGAACCATAGAATGATAGTTCGTAGATTTCTTCAATTCTTCCATAATAGTCGAGTTCATCAGTGCCTGATGTAACAACTCCGCTGTTTGTGGTTTTTCGATTGGACCGACTCTGCTCGTAGCTTGCTGTGTGAAAACGATATCCATTCATATCATAACCGGTAAATGACTTGACCCTAACGGCACAGCCGTTTGCAACCTGTCTCAGCTCGTCACTTATAGACGCATCAGTTTGGGCTTTCTGTTTGAACCAACAAATGAAATCGGGGCTCCCTGGTCCCGCACCCCGTGAAAGAAGGGTATCATTTTCTTGCAGGGTAGGTTGCCTCGATCCATGCTAGGATTGACGAAGAAATTCCCTGTACCAACGAGAAATAAGGAGGTTGGACGAAGAAACAAGGACATACGGTGAAATGATACACGTTCGTTCAGAACTTACCCAATGAACGGTTGCACCTCGACAAGGTTGGTCAACACATATAGCATGATACTGCGCCACTCTTCATTTTTCAATTGCTTAGTGGTCGATGCAGTTGTGCTTCCGAGTTGCCCTTGGAAAAGGCTGAGGTTCGATTCATTTTTGCCAGCATTGTAACGAGGGGGTGGATTATAAACGCTAGGAAGTTTCTCAGTGTAGTATTTCTCTGTGAAGTTCGACACCTCCTCTAGAATGTATGCCTCTGCAATGGAAGCCTCAATTTTGGCTTTATTTCTACATTTTTTATGAAGAGTCTTCAGACATCTCTCGATTGGATAGCACCAACGGTTCTGCACGGGGCCCCCCATCCGTGCCTCATACGGGAGGTGCACAATCAAATGCTGCATCGGCAAGAAGAAGCCGGGTGGAAAGATCTTCTCCAACTTATAAAGCAACACTGGTGCCGCTTTTTCCAAGTCATCAATGACAGTCCGAGAGAGCTCCTTGGCACAAAGCTGACAGAATAAGTAGCTCAACTCTGCCAGCACTTGCCAGACATGCTCCGGGACATAGCCTCGAACCATGGCTGGAAGAAGCCGCTCAATCCATATGTGGTAGTCATGACTCTTCATCCCGTTTACTCGCAGAGTGCCTAAGTTCACTCCCCTCTTTAGATTCGCTGCATACCCATCAGGGAACATTAGCGTCTTGATCCATTCAAGTACTTCCCTCCTTTGGTCCTTTTTCAAGACGAAATCAGCCTTAGGCCTTCTCTAGGTCTTACCACGACTAGGAGGCTGCATCTCTTGATTTGGTCTATCGCACAATGTTGCCAGGTCCACTCTAGCCTTAGGGTTGTCCTTAGACTTTTTAGTGTCCATGAGTGTTGCCCAAAGTGCCTCGGCGACATTCTTTTCAGTGTGCATTACATCAATGTTATGTGGCAGAAGAAGGTCCTCGAAATAGGGGAGCCTCGTCATGCCCGAGATATGAGTCCACATATGTTGCTCACCATATCCCACAAAACCATCTTCTTCATTAGGCACGAGAGCATCTATCTGAGCATGAACCTCGTCACCAGTCATCATCTACGGTGCAGGGTTTGTCACTTTGACACCTTTCGTAAAGTTCTTGATGTCTTGTCTAAATGGATGGTCAAGAGGTAGGAATTGACGATGTCTGTCGAACGAAGAATACTTGCCACCCTTCTGCAACCAAATGAACCTCACACCTTCCTTGCATATTGGGCATGGGAACTTCCCGTGAACACACCAGGCGCAGAATATCCCATACGCCAGGAAGTCATGCAGGGAGTAGTGGTACCAAACGTGCATTTTGAAGGTTGTCTTTGTAGCTCGATCGTATGTCCATACCCCTTCGTCCCAAGCACGGACCAATTCATCAAACACGGGCTCCATGAACACACCCATATTACTCCCTAGGTGTCCAGGAATTATCAACGACAAGAATACGTTATGTCGTTGAAAGGAGACACCGAGGGGGGGAGATTAAGGGGGATAACAAAGACGGGCCAACATGTGTATGGGGCAGCCATCATTCCATAAGGATTGAACCCATCTGTTGCCAGCGCGACACATACATTACGAGCCTCATCTGCTTTGTCACGATGTTTGTCATTAAAGCGGATCCAAGCTTCACCATCAGATGGATGTACCATCTTGTCAGGATTGTACCGTTTGCCATTTTTGTGCCATGTCATCTGTTTCGCGGATTCCTCGGTCATGTATAGCCGTTGGATCCTCGGTAGGAACGGAAGGTACTGTAGGATTTTCACGGGGATCGTAAGTTGCCTCTTCTGGCCATCATCAGAGTCTACCTCTAGGTACTTGGAGGATTTACACTTTGGACAGAACTTTGCATGCTCGTGTTCTTTCCTAAATAGGACGCACCCCTTCGGACAAGCATGTATCTGCTCATACGACATCTTAAGTGCTCGAAGGAGTTTCTATGACTCGTACATGCTCTTTGGCAGAATATGGCCCTCCAGAAGTAGGGTGCCAATCACGGCCAACATCTTATCGAAGCCAGGTCGACTCAAGTTTAACTCAGACTTCAACCCCATTAAGCGTCCAATGGCATCCAGTTGAGACATCGTTGACCGATCGTGAAAGGGGTTTCTGTGCTGAGTCCATCATGTCGTAGAACGCCTGTGCGGCTGCCTCCATCTCCTTCTCACGTCCCTCATCGAACTGTCCTTGGTGAAAGTCATCTAACATGTCTGGTACCCCAGCATCAGCATCAAAAGCCTCCACCCGTGGTCTCACCACCTCCTCTCTCATACGATGGGCTTCACCATGGTGGACCCACCGGGTGTAGTCCGGCGTAAATCCATTCTTCACAAGATGTTTACCCATTCCCACCTTGTTTACCCTCCTCCTGTTTCCACATTTGCTGCAGGGACACAAAACTAGGCAATGTCCTTTAGCAGCCTTGCCAAATGCACTGTTCAAGAAAGCATCGGTCTTGTTCATCCATACCATGGTGTAATCACTCTGACTTCTCTAGCCCGTGTACATCCACTGACGGTCCTCCATCTTCTAACATATGTATCAGCGAGTAATGTAACCATCAATTACATCTACATGGTGTTCCTACTATCAAATAGATGAGGATAGGTCCTAATCCCACCCGCGGATGCGTAGATGAGGTTAGTTTACATGCTCTAATCCTATCCGAGACAGAATTTCGGCAGCACCTCCCCGCTGTTCTCCAGATACACGTCCTGCCTAAGAAGAGTGCGTATCCGAAGAACAACAGGGAGGTGATGCCAAAACTCTGTCTCGGACCGGAGTAGACCATGGAAACTAACCCATCTACGCATCCACGGGCTGTCCAAAAATATGGACAATCCAAAACAGATACGGTCATAGATATGCAAAGATCTGCATACCTCCAACCGTATCTCTTTCGAACGGGAGATGCCTAACTAGGTTACGCGATCTACGACCATGATACGGAAAGAGGGGTTATACCTAGGGTGGTGGCGGAGTCAGGCTAGCGGGGCCGTGGCGGGTCGGTGCAGTGGCGAGGCGGCGCGGTGCAGGCAGACCAGCACGGCGACGGGAACTCCGACTCGGCTCCGACAGGCTCTTCTCTACAAAAATGGAACAAAATACTGTCATTTAAAAAAAATTCGGCAGAACCTCCCCTGCACGGTGAGGTTTCCAAAACCTACAAAAAACAGCGGCACGATGGCCGACAAGCACAGTAGTCTCAAGAGAAGCCATGTAATTTGGATATCAAACCATACAGAAGAATATATCCAAGTAGTACCACTACTTCTACTACTACTTCCACTATTCCTACTACTACTACCACCACTAGTTCTACTACAACTACCACCACTATTGCTACAACTACTACCACTAGTTCTACTACTACTACTACCACTACTTCTACTACTACTACTACCACTAATTCTACTACTACTACTACCACTAGTGGTACTACTACTACCACTACTTCTAATACTACTACTACCACTAGCACTACTAGTACAACTAATACTACTACAACTATCACTACCAAGACAACAAAAAGAGAGAAGGCATACCTGACGGGCGCCGGGAGTAGGGGCGGGCGGCGTCGGGGTCGGAGTCGGGGTCGGGCACGGGCGCGGCTGGGGGTAGGGCCGGCGGCCGGGGGCAGGGCCGGCCGGGGGTAGAGCCGGCCGGGGGTAGGGCGCGGGCTTGAGTAGTCATGTTTCGTGAACAAGATGTCCGAAATTTCGGGTCCGTTCCTGGATACGGCCTCACACTACACTCAGTAACATGACTATCATTTTTTGAATCATTAAATTCCAGTATTCGTACCACGTGCAGTTCAAAATTATATTTTTCGAAAAAATCCAAGTAAAAGAAATGAAGTAACTAAATATATCAAAAAACCATAAAAATTCCCAAATTCTAACTAGGAGTTCCTGGTGCCTTAAAAGGGCTGCACAAAAAATTTGGAGGCCAAAAAAAAACTTTGCCAAGTGCCGAGGCATGGCACTCGGCAAAGGGGGTCTTTGCCGAGTGCCACGGATAAGGCACTCGGCAAAGGTCTTGAATTTTTTTTAAAATTTCCTCTTTGCCGAGTGCCAGAGCGGAGACACTCGGCAAAGAAATTTAAAAAAAAAATCTTTGCCGAGTGCCTAACAACAGGCACTCGGCAAAGAAGGCCGTGGCCGAACACCGTTACGCGGGGCAGCCTTTGCCGAGTGTCGAGCTTTTGCCGAGAGTCTGACACTCGGCAAATAAGTCCTTTGCCGAGTGCCCTTCTTTGCCGAGTGCGGCACTCGGCAAAGAAGGTCTTTGCCGAGTGCGGCACTCGGCAAAGAAGGTCTTTGCCGAGTGCCCGATTTTTGACACTCGGCAAAGAATTTTGCACTCGGCAAAGCCTCTGTTTCCGGTAGTGATTGCACTGTATGAATCTGACTTCACAAGCCTGTCACCCTCTGCTTCTTCAGCAATAGGACCATTCAACATCTTGCCGCAAAGAGTCAATAAAGGAGCTTTTATATTGCGCTCTGATTTACAAAATAAAGGAGCTTGCAGACAATTTGGACAGCTGAGTCAACACGTTTCCTGAAAATATGATACGTGAATTATTTGACCAAAGCAGAGTGGCCCAGATTTTCTATGCGCCTGATGTAAACAAAGTAAAGGAGCTAGCTGACAATTTGGACAGCTTATCTAACACATTCCTAAAAGTATGACATAATTTTTTTGACCAAAGTAGTGCTAATAGGCACTATATCACTGCAATCTCATGTACTAGTCATGTTTTTTTTTTCCACTAATAATGTTTGTTGGGGAGTAAAATGCCATAGCAAACAAGTGAGCTCCTCCAACACCAGAGAGCTCAAAGCTTGAAGTCGATGGAGAGGAGAGAAAATAACAAAATGAGTGAGAATAATCATTTGCCCAAACAGCCAAACTCTGTATTTGCAAGTGATGATGTATAGTATAGTATCATGCATTTGACCAATCAACAAGACTACAAGAGCAAGTGATGATGTCTAGTATCATGCACCTTTTCATTTTAGAAATAAGCATCCGGTTTGCCTGGCATAGATTAATAGAGGAGGATTCGAAACAAAGAAAATGAGATATTTCAAGCAGAGAAAAAAAAAGTCTACCATCCTCTGATGTATGTACCAAAGATGCTTGCAGAGAATTTGAATGTATCGCTTACGATATGCTGATGTATGTAAAAATTTGACTCAGTTCGCTCTGAATAGGCTAGTACGGATGTGTTTATTAAAATACAAGCCTGCAATCCTCTTATATTTTAATAAAACATGTCTATCAACGCGTGCCCTTGTAAGGGCTATATTCTTAAGAGACATAAGTGTTAGAAATTCGTGAATGAACTTTGTACTTACAACTGACTAAATTGCTTATCTTTGCATGTGCACAATTTCACTGCTCATTTGCAAACACTGTATGGCTTAGATATTTAGGGCCTGTTTGATCACCAACTAAACTTTAGCTGGCTAATTTAGGTGCTAGGGATTCAGCTAAAAGACCTTTTAGATAATTATAAACTAGTACATAAATCATTTTTAGCGACACCACCCTTTTCTATCAGAGGCGGTTCAACTAGCACGCCGCCTCTAACCGCGCCGGTGAGCACTGTAGCTCCATGACCGCCTCTGAAGATCTATCTTCAGGGGCGGTTCTATTAGGAAAACCACCTGTGAAATACGTCCATTTTCAGGGGCGGTTGGTTTAAGAGAACCGCCCCTGAAAATGGATCTTCAGAGGCGGTCCTCTTACAAAACCGTCTCTAAAAGTGACCTCTTTTCAAAGACGGTTTCTTAAGAGAACCGCCCCTACAGATGAATTAACAGAGGTTGTTCTCTTTAGTCAACTGCCCCTAAAAATGCCTTCTTCCTCCTCGGGACAGTCTGCATGCTGAGCACCATTAGCTCACTTGGAGGGCGAGAAATAGCAAAAATAGAGGGGGAGGTTTTGCCCTTTGAACCTTTGAAGGAGTTGGGTTTGAGAGGTGAGATAGTGACATCCCTAAAATTTTTTCAAACTTTAAGTTATATTAATAAATACTATAAATATGACAAAAGTTATTTTTTAAAAATAAGCTTATACATTTTGTTTAAAACAATACGTCATATTAATATTGCTAATTTAATTTTAAATATTCTATATTTTATAAAAGAATACTACTACACATATATTTACGTGATATAACAAACTCAATATATTGATGGTTTATTAGTCTTGTGCCTTTATAATATTCCATGTGATACAAGACTCTGAGCCTCGATCTGCTTTTGCACAAATGGTAGCCTTTCGCATCATGCCAAGTACTTGCTCTGCACCATGATGACCCAGGCTTTCCAAACGAAGACTCACTAGTCAATAGTCCTCCTTTGTATCAGTGGAGAAGCCACTCAAAATCTTCTTACGAACTCACCGTTCTTAGTCTTTGATGTGACCATCAGTGCAATATGACCGAATAGATCATCTGGCCAAACGGCTGGTTGGTGTGGTGTCAGCTGTTAGTCTGTGATTAATTCATATTGTGCTGGATTGGATGGCTGCCCTCTTAATTCTCTCGTGCCACTTTTGAGACTAACAGCGCCAAAGGCGACACCGAGAAACTAATCTCATTCGCTGATGGACGATTACGGTAAAATTGCACTGACAGCCACGTCATGACGAAGAATGGCGAGTCTTCTGTCTTCGTATGAAGAACTTGAGTGGCTTCTCCACTGATGCAGACAAAAGACTATTGGCCAACGTCCAACGAGCCTCCATTTGGTCAGCATGGCGCAGAGAACGTGCTTGGCATGATGTGAAAGGCTTCCATTTGTGCACAAGCAGAGGCTCAGTCTTGTATCACGTAGAAATTTATACTAGGTTATGATCTCATTCGGCGTAGTGGGTGAGCAAGAGGGTGTGTTCTACTTGATTTATACTAGGTTATCTATTTAGTCTACTTACATATGTAGACAATATGTGTACTTTATGACACTTGGTTACTATCTACTTGATTGAAATTATATTGTCAACGTGTACTATCTCATTCTATCACATAAATATTTTTCCACATATATAATCTTATAGACTTTTCAAATTCATGCATTTGAGATTTTGAATATATAAACATTATATATGTATATAATATTTAAAATATCAATTTTCAAATAGATTTGTAGAAGTGGCTAGTGACAAGGGTCGTTTTTAGAGATGGCACTTGTTCCTGGGCGTCTTTAAAAATCGATTTTCTTCTCTAGAAATCATTGTGGAGCTAAAGGCAGCTGGATCAGCCGCCTCGATATGATAGAAGCTTCCCATCCACGAGGTACCTCAAATCAGTTACACTTCTTGCCAAAGGGACAGTGATAGCTGCTTCCCTTCACATTTTATTTGTCTCGTGCCATTCATGCATTAGATCATTCAGCAGAAGCAAGGGAGCTCTTCGGACGTGGGGCAGTTCTGTCATTTCAGCTTCATCGTCAAATATATATATGGTTGAGCTGTATGCTTCATGGACACGGCGGTTCCCTTGTAACTGCTATTGACCATACACCCCCAGTTCGCCATCAGAACTAGGAATTGAAGCTCACTGTTCTCATAGAACAATGCTAGCAAGGTGTTACTTCCTTCCTGCTGTGTTTCTAGTGATTCAGCTTATCCTGATAAGCATCATCAGCCAGGCTCAGGGGAGCGCGGAACCTAGTTGTCGTAAGTTCTAAGCGACTATTTGATTGTTATTGTGTGTTTTTTTTTCTGAACGTTTGTTTTAGATTGTTGCTTTAGATAAGTTGTTTCTTATTCGTCTTAGTTTTTTCATGGCGTTTCAATTGGATCTGCAAAGCGTGTCGAAAGTGTATAATATTTATAGTACCTCTCGGGCATCAGAACACTATCTATTTATAATCTATAAAACAGCCTCTGGGACATGCTAATTTTATATTAGTATACGTATGTACTTGGTGTAGCTTTGGAACCTAATAATGGATTTTGGTAATCAGTCTTGATTTTATATTCTTATACATAAACTTGGTGTAGCTTTCTTAATCTGACACATTCTGCCAAGTTTGGGGCTGGTCTGGCATCGCTGGTGCCAGCGTGGACCACCGGATCAGCAAACACTGATGTACCATGTGCCAAGTTTAAGGACCTAGATGTACATTTTAGGAGTTTGGGGACCTAGATGACACTCTCTGCCAAGTTTAGGGACCGCTAGTGCATTTTACTCTGAAGATCACATGCTTGACGATTTGCTTTTGGATCCATCTGCAGGTAGCTACGGAGATAATCCAAATGATTGCCCCCCACCTTTTCCGGCATCGCAGTGCCATCGTCCGCCATGTTAGGAACTTATACCAAATAATGACATATGAAGAAGTTATTGGTTGTTGCTCATCGGCCTAATTATAAATTCAAAGTTCTATCTGAGTTGATCCAGTCTCTAGATTATATTCGGTACACATCTGAATTTCTACAGAAGCTCTGATAATAATATCCTAATACTGTATGAATTTGTATTTTAAAGCTGAATAATATAAATATTGGATCTGTCACTGCATATTTGGAGAGAAACCATTACCTTATTCACTCTTCTTTTGTTGGACGACCTTCTGTGCTCTTCAAATGTCAGCCTTTGGCTTTATTTGGAGTGGCTGCGGCAGTGCCGCTGCGGCTCCACGGCAGGCAGCCAGGCAGCATCCAGCAGGCGCAGCCGGGCGAGCAGGTGTCGACTGGGCACGCACGCGCGGTCACGAAGGGGAGGGGCCGGGGCACTACGTAAAAAACTTTTTTTTTTAGCAACGGGACGAATATTTTTTAGGGGCGGCTGGTGATAGAGCCGTCCCTACAAATGGTCGTCAAATAAGCCGCCCTTACAAATGAATTTGTAGGGGCGGCCGGTGTTATCAGCCGCCTCTACAAATGGCCCGATTTATAGGGCAGCTCAACAATGAAGTGTCTCTATAAATAGACGCCGAATATTAAAAAGTAAGTACTAAAATTCAAATTTTGTAAACGACCTCGGATGAAGAAAACAATCAAAATGAAAGTTGTAGATCTCGAAAAGTTATGAAAGTTTATAGTTGACAACTTTTTCAGTTGAGATCATTTACTACTTGAAAATACTGTTTAAAATTATTATTCCCGTTTTGTCCTCTAATTCGGAGCCAATTCTTAAAACTGGTCTAGTTTTCGCATACGAACTCCGTTTTCGATGTTCCATATATGCAAATCGATCAGAAAAAAATTTCGGATCCATGTTTTCGTGGTCACAAGGTTTTTGTCGATTTTGAGCAAGTCTTCTGAAATTTCCACAGGCCACGTCTTTCACTTGTTTGAGCTCATATTTTCTGTGGTTACTTCTTTTGTGCTCCTAAGTGAAGGGAAAATATCAAAAAAATAAAAAGAAAAAGTCAAAATTTCCCAAAAAAAACAACGACAGTCCAAAAAATATAAAAAAGAGAGGGGCAAAAGAGGAACAATATCTAGAGGAGCACATAGAGAAGGTCAAACATTATTTTGGAACACTAATTGATTTCAGATGAAAAAATCATGAACATAGAAGTTGCAGAACTTATCAAGATCTACAAGTTTTATTGTAGTCATTTCTTCATCCGATAAAGTGGTAATAACATTGTTCACAAAATTTACATATCTCTCTTATAGTTTCATAAACAATAAGAGGGATATGTAACATTTGTGAACAATGTTACTATCACTATGTCGGATGAATAAATGATCAAAATAGAAGTTGTAGATCTCAGAAAGTTATGAAACTCTATAGTTGACAACTTTTTAATTTGAAATCATCTTGTCAAGGAAAATTACGTTTGAATTTCTAAAATTTAAAATTTAAATTTTGTAAACGACCTCGGATGGAGAAACAACCAAAATAAAAGTTGTAGATCTCGATAAGTTATGAAACTTTGTAGTTGACAACTTTTTGATTTGAAATCATTTTGTCAAGAAAAACTACGTTTGAATTTCCAAAAATTTGAAATTTGAATTTTTTAAACAACCTCGGATAGACAAACAGTAAAAATGAAAGTTGTAGATCTTGAAAAGTTATGAAACTTTGTACTTGATAACTTTCTCATTTGAAACCATCTTGTCATGGAAAACTACGTTCGAATTTCTATTATTTGAAATTCAAATTTTATAAGTGACCTCGGATGGAGAAACTATCAAAATGAAAGTTGTAGATCTCAAAAAGTTATAAAACTTTATAGTTGACAACTTTTTTCATTTGAATTAGTTTAGGGCCTCAAACAATCAATTTATGCTCAGTTTTGTATAATACATGGGGAATCAAAATGGATTGTGGACACAAGTGAATGTGAGGTGTAGTGGTAGAGTAGATGACGCGTGAGAGAGAGGTCGCCGGTTCGAATTCCGGCCGACGCAAAGTGTGCAAAAATCATGAAAAAATGCTACAACCATAGAGTGAGGGTGCGTGTGACTGCCGGTGGGGACCTCCTCGGTTAAAAAATAAATTTGCTATGTTTTTGCCCCTTTTTTCGTTTCTGGAAATTGATTTGTAGGGGCGGCTCAATATCGCCGCCCCTACAAATCGATTTGTAGGGACGGCCTGGAAACCGCCCCTACAAATCAGTTATTTTTATCCACCCTTTCATAGGGGCGGCTGGCAAAACCGCCCCTACAAACCTTTTTCTACGTAGTGGGGGCGGCTGGCCGGGTGGGCCGCAAGCGGTGGTCAGCTGGTTGCACTGTTGTGGAGATGAGTGCTCGAGATGGTTGAGGCTGGGGCGGGGTTGGTCGATCACCTTCTTGGCTTCTCCTATCATCGAGTCACGGAGAGGAACAGTCACGCAGTCCCAACAATAATACTTACCAGTCTAAACACTCTCCAGAGTGTAGTGGATCATGCATGAGATCAGTTACTCTGTTGGCCAAATAAAGGACAGTGACATATAGCATATCCAATCTTATCAGTCCCAAGAAGCTGCTTTTCCCTTCTTCTATTTTTTATTTGTCTCGTGCCTAGCATTTATTTGACCATTCAACAGGAGCAAGTGACCATTCGGCGGAAGTTTCTTCATTAGAACCTCATCGTCAAATACATAATTGATAGCTGAGAAAGAGAGAACGCGCCTGCCTTTTTACCCTCATGATAGGTATAGACCCATAGACCCTGCTCTCCCACAAGAACTAGGAGTTGAAGCTCCCATTCTCATACGGTCGATGTTACCAAGACATTGCTTCGTTCCTATGGTGTTTCTGGTGATTGAGCTGATCCTGATAAGCATCATCATCAGCCAGCAGATTCAGGGGAGCGGCGCGACGGGTTCTGGATGTAAGTGCTAACTGACTATTTTGATGATAAGTTTTTTCTGAGGATGTTTGTTTTAGATTGTGCCTTTGGGTAAGTTGATTGCCATAATTAAGTCTTATTAGTATCTTTCGAGCATCAGAACGTTATCTACAGATCCATAAAAATCGCCTCTGGGACATATTAATTTTATATTAGTATATATGTATACTTGGTGTAGCTTTGGAACCTGATAAGAGATATGCATGTTGCTCTAAGAACAAACCAAAACTATGAAGATTATGGAAGTGTTGTGGAAAGAAGCGTATAATCTCATTCACTTACCATGAGCTACCATAAGCTGAGAAGGCAAAAAAGCACTGAAAAAAAACATTAATAACCATACAAGAGACTAGAGACGCAGACACAGGACCATTTTGAGCAAATCCAAAGAAGTAGCCATTCGTGTAAACCACAAAATTGTTTGGATTACAAAGACTTCACCGCCTGATTATCATCTTATATACATGGTTCATCTGAACATTCTATCAGATCAGACACGGTAATGGAATGAGAAGATTTCTGTTATACTAACAAACATATACATGTTTAGTCATCCTAGCAAGCAACTCCAGCCAGCCAGATTTCACATCTTCCTGGGGAAAACATACAATCCAACAATGTGCAGCTAGAAGAGTGCAATTACAATTTACAAATATGCAGTGGCAACAAAAATGGTAACTTCTCACCAACAAGAAACGAATTAGTGGCACACTAACACAAAGCAGCCAAGATATAAGAGAGTACTTCTTTAACAGATTATCTAAAACTTATCTCCTATATTTCTCTAGGAATATGGGAGAGGGGTTGTCTCCTTTATTTAGGAGAAAAGATTCTTTTTTTAGGAGACCTCTTAAAAATAATATGTATAGGAGATTTGCTGCTGCACCTCCATTTCCTAAAACACTTTTTTTTAGATATAAGATATTGGATGGGATATCTGGTGGAGATGCTCTATGACAGTTCTAACCGATAGGCTTATCTCCATTTAATTCATTCGAAACAATCAACAGTCTATGAGACAACTCAACAAAAATGTGATGGTTCTAAACGATAAGCTTATTTTGGTTGCTCACCGGGGACTGTATTGTTAACTAGAAGGTGCCTCGCGCGTTGCTGTGGGAATCACGAAGAATTTAGAATGAAATTAAGTGAAAATAGCATGGATAGCTTTGCATTGAGAAGTTGGAAGTTACTCGGATGATATGGCTAATTAGTGGGAGATGATGTGGATAATTAGTGAAAGATGATGTAGATTGCTTGCATATTGAGATAAAACTTGTAGTGGGGATGACTTTATAAGAGATATATATTTAACAAGATGAAGATCAGATACTTGACGGTTTGCGTTTGGATCATGTGCAGGTGGCTACGGAAATCCTACACAAAATTGCCCACCAAGTTTTCCAGGACCGTCGTGCCATCGTCCGCCATGTTAATAGGACTTTACGCCAAAATATATAATGGCAATAAGTTAGGATGTGGTTGGTTCGGTGATCAGAGAAGCCTGGCTTTCTCTCTAGGGGTCTGACTAAGCTACTAGGACAGGCTTGTTGTAAGCAATATTCTTATGCTTGGTTGACTAGCTATACGAGTATATATACTAGATATATACATTTACGTCATGTTCGTTTGGCTTATAAGTCGTACTTTTTCAGCCAACGAACAGTATTTTCTCTCACAACAAATCAGCCAACAGTACTCTCAGTCATGGCTTATCAGGGCATTAGTTGTTTGGTTGCCTGCTTGGTGGCTCGCAGTTGCGCTTGTTGTCTCTTGCACGGGCCATGATGATGCATGCGCACTCCGATTTGGCGTGCTAGGCTCAAAAGAAATGGAAAGGATACTCGTTTCTCCGCAGCCTAGCTCGGCAGGGCTCCATAGATGGCATCGGCTAGGCCCTGCTGTGTGTCCATCCAACCATATCTGTGCATCCCACGAGCCACTGCTCGATGGAACCAGTCTACCAATCACGCTTTTGTTGGCTGATACTGATCTGCCTAACAAATTGAAACGTTCTCCCAAATTGACTCCAGATTCGGTATCCATCCGAATTTCTGTTGAAGCTTTGTTAATATTAATTTGTATTTCAAAGCTGAATAATCACTACTACCGTAAACTTTTCTGAGGCGGACGAAATGGATTTACGGAGGCGGGCATCACAACCGCTTCGATTCAAAGGTCACGGTAAATCGATCTTTCCCGAGACGGTTGAAATGCCCGCCTCGATTAATCAAATAAAAAAGAAAAATCCATGGACAGGCCCGCCGAGCCCATCCACGACTGTAGGATCTGCGCGTGCACGCCGCCACTCGTCGGGGCCGCCGTCCACCGGATCTGGAGTGGAGGTCGCCGGATCTGGACCTAGAGATGGTGGAGGTCGCCGGATCTAAAGGTCGAGGTGGTGGAGGTCGCCAGATCCGCCGCTGGGGGGAGGGGGCTGGGTCCACCGCCGAGGAGGAGGAGATGGCCGGATCCATCGTCGGGGAGGAGAGGGCCAGATCCACCACCGGGGAGGTGGATGGGACCAGATCTCACCGGACTCCATCGGATCATGCCAGACTCCACTGTCGTCGCGGTCGCCTGCTCCTTGCGCGTGCGCCACCGCTCCACCTCGACCCAAGCCACCGCTCGGATCTGGCCCCGCCGCCGCTTTTGGTCCACCTCCGGTAGCCATCGAGGAGAGGGAGGAGCGCGGAAGGGAGGAGCGTCGCCGCGCCAAGGGGAGGGAGGGGCATCGCCGTGCCATGGGGAGGGAGGAGCGCCACTGCGCCATGGGAGAGGGAGGAGCGGCGCACGGAAGCCGAAGTGCGAGAGAGAGAGAGGGTCACGCGGATGCGGTGGTGAGAGAGAGACGAGAGTGGTTGCGGGTTGCCCAAAGCCTAGCTTTCGCATATATATATAGCGTGACTAGTTTTCGAACGGAGATGGGCTTCTAATGGACTCGGCCTCATTTTTCCAAAGGCATGCCTCCAAAAATGGAGGTATTTTTGGAGGTAGGTCTCCGTTAATAGATTTTAGGAGGCGGTTATTTTTTAACCACCTTCGTAAATCGATCTTGCGAGACGATTAATTGTGACCGCCTCGGTTAATAAAAACGACTGCCTCTGTTAATCCCAGGCATTAACCAAGACAGTTGGATTTTGTAAACGCCTCGATTAATAAAACCACACTGCCTGGCAATATCATTTGCGTAGTAATGAATATAAATATTTTCACCTCATATATAGACCTTTATTTTCTTAGGAAACGATCATCTTCATTATTTACTCTTTCCTTTTAGCGAACCGAGTTTACATAGCAGCTGGTTAGATTTTTTATGGTGGAACCTATCTTACTATTACTAATTAGAGGCCCCAACAGAGGCACTATGTTAATTCTCACCAGACGTGCTAATAAAAAAGATAAATCCTAGAAATTATCACAATAATCAGAAACATCTGGCCTTTGATTTGCTAGACTCTAATCATCATCACCGATAATAGCCATTGGATTTATTGTAATTTATTAAGAAAATTACCCACCACTGCTATTATGAAAAATACATAAAGTAACCCCCTAATTTTGCATGTAAATTACCCACCTTTGCCATTACAAAATATAATTCAAAATAACCCCTATATTTTTATGTAAATTACCCATATATGTCATTATAAAAATAATTTAAAATATACCCCTAAATTTGCATCTAAATTACCCACATTAGCCATTATAAAATATAATCTAAAATAACCCCTAACATTGCGTCCAAATTAACCTGCTTGGTCATTATGAATCATAATTTAAAATAATCCTCTAACTTTGTATCTAAATTAGCCATGTCTAGGCTCAAATAAAATTAACTACGTCTACCATTATGAAAGATAATTTAAAATAACTCCTAATAAATTTATAAATTATCCACCTTTATTATTATGAAAGATAATGCAAAATAATATTCTAAGTTTGCATTAAACATATTCATACATGTCATTGTGAAAGATAATATAAGGTATTACCTTTATATTTGTATGTACCATAGCCACTATAAAAATATATAAAAAATATCTGAAATCTACATTTAAATAGTAATATATTATTACAAAAAATAAATCAATATTCATAAAGTACTATACATATATTTCTAAATACTTATATATTCATGAAATAAAATAATTATAAAGCTATTTTCCACCATGTATATCAAATAAACATGTATATATTAGAATAAGTATTTATTTTAACAACTTATGAAACATGAAAAAAATGTTCACCTAACAAACCACATAGCAATAACAGTTTATATTAGGGGCTCTTGTGTTCTTGTCCCTACTTTGATGTGCAATTATGATTTTGTCCTCGTTTTTCTAACTTTGTGATTTTGACCTTAACTGTTCATAAGTCAATGCGATTTTGCCCCTGGTCAACGGTAAAAACAGGGGCAAATTCGCGTTGACTAGGGGCAAAATCACGTTGACTCGTGAACAGTTAAGGGCAAAATCACAAAGTTAGAAAAACAAGGGCAAAAGCACAATTGCACATCTGTGTAAGGGGCAAGAACACTCCATGATAATAAATTTTATAAGCTATTATTTTAAATAAGTGTATACGTCTTCACAAAAATAGTATGCCATATCAATATTATTAATTAAATTTTATGCACTTTATAATATATAAATAATACTACAAATATATTCCTGTGATATAACAAATTCAACATGTTTAGTGCCAGGATAAAAGCGAGTTTTAAATTATGTGGAAAACAATACTACTAGGACCTAGACTCTTTTTAATAAAAAATAATTTTTGAATAAAAGATAAAGAATACAAGAATTTCTAATTAGGAAAAAGTCCATTTTTGGCCCTCCAACTATGGCAGCAGTTTGGTTTTAGCCCTCCAACTCCAAAACCAGACAACCGCAGTCTATCAACTCTGTAAACCAGATAGAAATGGTCCTCGCGCCGGCGCGACGATGGTTTCCGCCCGGTCAACCCACGACGACCGCGTTATTGGGTCTTTTTCCTTTTCTCGCGGCCCACTTACTCGCGCTATCTCCTCTCACTCTCTTCCGTTCGTTCCCCAACCTAGAACCCTAACTCCCGACGGCAGCGACGACGACGGTGGAGGGTGCTGGTGCGGGTGCGGATCAACAGCTCCTAACATTCCTCGCGCAGGGACCCGTTCCAGTCACCGACCTGCTGCTATGGAGGCGGACGAACGCCTCGGCGGCGGACATTGTGGGTGCCACCGCGGTATGTTTCATCTTCGAGCGCGCGGGCTACAACTTCCCCTCCTGTCCAACGCCTTGCTCCTCCTCGTCGCCATCCTCTTCTTCTGGGCCAAGTGCACGTCGCTGCTCAATAGGTATGGTCATCGTTCTTAGGAATTCCTCGTTCATATTCTGCTTTGGCAACTCATAGCACTAGGCTACATGTTGTCCATTCAGAGTGGTAGTCTGAAAGTTTTTTGGTTCCTGTTGCATGTAGTGTAGGACATTTTATGCGCCATGGACCCTCTGGATACTCTTCCTATTCGGTTTCATTATAGAGGAGAATTCTTGAGAAGAGGAAATAATGTGTATTACTTGGGAGGAGAAGTGGGGGTGTCATACATTGACCGTGATAAAGTCTCTCTCCCTGAGGTTATGGGGCACCTTAAGGATCATTGCACTATTGAAGAAGGAGCATTGTTGCACTGGCTTGGTCCTGGAAGGCAGCTTTCTAATGGCCTACGTGTTCTGATGGATGATCAGACTTGCATTGAAATGGCAAACAACATTGAGGAAGGAGATGTAGCAGAGATATATGTTGAAGGACATGCAGTTGATGATGAAGAGGAAGAGGACGATGAGGACAACAACTATGAAGATGAGATTGAAGGTGACCAAGAAGAACATGATGACAGTGAGTTTGAAGGTGGATATGAGGAACTGACAGATCCAGGTGAAGATGTCTTAGTTGCTCATAATAAGCATGAAAGTATGGAAGCTATAGAGAAATAGATCAAATTTGTAAGGGAGTGGTACAGCCCTAGCAAGATGGACAAGGGGAAGCAGGTGGTTGATGACCAAGGGAGTCAGCCAGTTTCAAGTGTTTTGAATGACAAAGAGATTTTAGAGGACAACAGTGACAGTGAGTTTTTGCCTGGAGATGACAATTCATCTGAGGAAGATGAAGAAGTTGTACAAATTCAAAAGAAGTTCAAGGAATTCAAGAAGAGCATGAAGAGTGGACAAGTAGCAAATCTAGATGATGTCATCTTGGATAGGCCAAATTCTATGCCAACCACGTTTGAGCTTGATGATGATGCAAATGACACCCCATATGCTAACAGCAGTGCAGAGGATGAGTCAGAGGAGGAAGCAAGTGAGGGACACTTAGAGACCAAGCACAACTATTACCCAAGGTTCAACAAGAGTGTACCTAGTCCTAGGTTTGTGATTGGCATGAAGTTCACTGGGAAAAAATAGTTCAAGAAAGCAGTTATCAGGCAAAGTTTTCTAGAGAGGAGGGTGATCAGGTTTAGGAGGAATGAGTCACATAGGATTTTAGCTCTATGTGATTGGGCCACATATACCTGGAGATGTTTGTTGTCAACCAATTCAAGGATAGACAGCTGGCAGGTGGCTAGTCTAAATGATTTGCACACATGCCCCCCAAGGAGGGACAACAAGTTAGTAACTGCTCGTAGGATTGTAGAGAAGTATGAGAAGTTCATAAAGGCCAACCCAACATGGAGTTTGGAAAGAATGAGAACCACAATTCAAGAGGAGATGTTTGCTATGGTAAGCATCTCAAAACTAAAAAGAGCAAAGGCAATTGTCATGTAGAAAGAACTAGATGCAACCAAAGGCCAGTACCAACTTCTATACAGATATCACCTTGAATTGTTGAGAAGTAATCCTGGCAGCACAGTCATTGTCAAAAAAGAACTTCAGTTGGAACCACCAGTATTTTAGAGAATGTATATTTGCCTGGATGCATGTAAAAAAGGATTCATGGCAGGGTGTAGAAAAGTGTTAGGTCTAGATGGTTGCTTCTTTAAGGGTGCAACGATTGGGGAGCTTCTGTGTGCAATAGGAAGGGATGCCAATAGCCAGATGTATCCCATAGCATGGGCAGTAGTAGAGAAGGAAAACAATGAATCATGGGACTGGTTTTGTGACATTTTGTTCAGAGATGTTGGAGTGGGAGATGGGGAGGGGTGGGTTATCATATCTGATCAACAGAAGGGTATCCTCAATGCAGTACAGAAATGGGCTCCCAGTGCTGAACACAAAAACTGTGCCAGACATATATATGCCAACTGGAGAAAGAAATTCAAGAACAAGGAGTGGCAAAAGAAATTCTGGCATTGTGCAAAGGCACCCTGTCCATCATTGTTCAATCTTGCAAGGGCTAGACTAGCAAAGTATACACCAGATGATGCACAAGCCCTGATGAACACTGATCTAGCTCATTGGAGCAGGGCCTGGTTTAAGATAGGATCAAATTGTGATTCTGTTGACAACAACATGTGTGAAACATTTGACAAATGGATTGTGGAAGCTAGGTTCTTTCCTATTGTAACTATGCTGGAGACAATTAGAAGGAAGGTGATGGTGAGGATCCAACAGAATAGGTCTAAGTCACAAACATGGACAGGAACAGTGTGTCCCAACATCCTTAAAAAGCTAAATGCAAGTATCACCCTTTCAGGGGTATGCCATGCTATTAGCAATGGAGCTGACAGATTTGAAGTCAATCATTGGGACAACAGGTTCACAGTTGACCTACAGGCTAGAGAGTGCTCTTGTAGGTATTGGTAGTTGTCTGGGTTGCCATGCTATTTCATGCATCTTTTACAACACAAATGTGCTAGATGATTACATTGCATCTTGTTATCATATTAATGAGTTCAACAAGACTTACTCTCACCGCCTAAACCCATTGGAGGGTATGCAGAGTTGGCCAGAGTCTCATCTCCCACCCTTGAAGGCACCTAGATATGTGAGAATGCCAGGCAGACCTAAGAAAGAAAGGAAGAGGGAGCCACAAGAACAACCAAAGGCAAAGAGACTTTCTAAGGTAGGAATAGTCATCAGATGTAGGAAATGTAAGCGAATAGGCCACAATAGGTCCACTTGTGACAAGAGACATGGGGTTCCATCTAGCAGTGAAACTCCAAGAGACACAGGTCATGCTGCTCCACAACCAAGTAATGTATCAGCTGCTGCTTCTACACATGGCAGCTTTGTACCCACTGCTACCTCTAATGAAAGCAGTAGAGGAAGAGGGAAAAGAAGAGCATCTCAGCGAAGCCAAGTAACTGTATGTGCTACTGCTTATATTTTGCCTCACATTGCTTATATTTTGCCTCCAATTGCTTATATTTTAACTCACATGCAGAAAAATATCAAGTGCACTGCAACAGCTATAGTGCAAACACTTGGGCAAGCTACCATGCATTTACAAGGCAATGTTCCATTATCACAGGCAAGTTCTTCTATCAATTTGAGTTTTAATGGTGGAAAAGCATGTGTTACAGTCACTGCCGAGGAACCTCCAAGGAAGAAGCAAGCAGTGAAGAAGCGCACACAACCAAGCCAACTGCTGCTTCTCAAAGACCATGTTGATCCCTAAGAGCATGTATTGCCATATTGTGATGTTACCTTGTAATGTAATGCCAGACTTTTAAGGCATTTGTAATATAATATTCAGTCGTTTCTATCACTCCTTGGTTGAACTTGTAATGTAATGCCAGACTATAAGTGCTCGCAGCTGTGCTGGTGTGCAAATTATAATGCCAGACTTTAATGTCTTGTAATGTAATGCTACACTTTTAAGTTCTCGAAGCTATGCAAATACATGGTTATTAAGTCCTGAGTCCTGATAGCTTTTCAAGTTTAGAGCCTGGTTCCTGTCCTGACATGCCACAATGTTGGCTCCATTTTGCTGGTAGTAGCTATTGAATGTATACGAAGCATGGGAAGCTAAAGTGTCCGGCTGGTAGCAAGGTTGGCTTGGTTGAATGGCAGAGCAATCTACGATGCCTAGACCACATGCCCAGTTGAGGGCATTCTGCAGATCTATTTCCGATGCATTAGTTGAAGCAATACACCAGGTACCATTTGCACTTGTAATGTTTGCTCCAGTCATAACATCCACATTGCCAGGTTTCCTATCAGGAAAGAACAGTCCCTAGTTCCTCTCTGACTCAATGCCAGGTTTCCTATTCTCATTGAACAATGAAAATATGTAGACATCAATTTCTTCCCTAGGTCATGGGATAGTGGGTGCTGGCCTCCTGACTATAGCCTATAGGTAAAGAAGCTAGCCTCCATCAGAGAGCAAGTCATCCTGGATGACAGCCAATTTGAGTTCCTCAGTTCACATGAAAGAGCAATAGGATATGAAATCAAATTTGGTAGAAGCAAGAAAAGCAATAAGACTTCATGTCACTAGATACCTGAAAGCCTTATCTTTGAATTCATAATCAATTCAAAGATAGCAAAATACATCTTCAATTCAATACATCTTCCATACTTGTACACCACAAACTAACAAGCATCCAACTACTACCATTCACAACTAAAAAAGCAACAAACATCTACTTCCTAAAAAGTACAGCAAGCACTACAATCACATAGGCCGCCAATACAAACTTCAACAAACCTAGCTCCTTCTCTACCATCCTACATTTCAACTAAACATCATCTGTTCTAGTTGTTTGCACCGTTGGTGCCACAACATCTGTGCCTGCAAATCCTGCTGCCACCATGGCTCTTTCTTGCTGCCTTGATGCTTCTACATCAACTAATGCCAGATCCATGTGGCCATTTCCCTGTCTATTAGCCATCCTCATTGCTCGCACTTGGTCATGGAGCTCAATAAGAACGGGTACAAGGTGCTCCGGGGTTGGTGGATCAATCCAGCGATAAAATTGGCATGGCCGCATATTGCTCTGCAACCGTGATTACAACCAAAACCAAGACAGCTTCAATCATCACATCCAACAAAGAACCAAGGACAAGAACCAAACCCTAAACAAGTCATCGATCGAACTCACCTGAGATCCGAAGCAATTGTAGAACCTACGGCCCAGATTATCATTGGTCCATGATGTCCACTTTGTCGCCTTCGCTCCGCAATCGCAAAGCACGGGCGGCCAATAATCAAGAGGGCCTCGACGACACAGCAAGGGGCACGACCGAAAGCCACCACGGTCGGACCTTCCTCCTCCCCTCCAGCTACTCATGCTGCTCGAGCTCGCCATGTTGTCGCCGCCGTCGGGAGTTAGGGTTCGGGGTTGGGGAAGGAATGGAAGAGAGTGAGCAAGTCGGCGACTGGAGCTGTCGATCCGCACCCGCACCAGCACCCTCCGCCGTCGCCGTCGTCGTCGCCGCCGTCGGGAGTTAGGGTTCGGGGTTGGGGAACGAAGGGAAGAGAGTGAGAGGAGAGAGCGTGAGTAAGTGGGCCGCGAGAAAAGGAAAAAGGCCCAATAACGCGGTCGTCGCTGGTTGACCGAGCGAAAACCGCCGTCGCGCCGGCACGAGGGCCATTTCTATCAAGTTTACAAAGTTGATAGACTATGGTTGTCTAGTTTTGGAGTTGGAGGGCTAAAAGCAAACTGTTGCCATAGTTGGAGGGCCAAAAATGAACTTTTTCCTTCTAATTAACATGTGAAAAATTTGCTACAACTTAACTAAAGTTAAAAGATAAACTTTAGATTTATGAAATTGAAAAAGGATTGTATCAAGAGTTTATATATCTTAAGACTAGATTTCAACTAAATTCACACTCCTATCACACTAAAAAAAGTTAAATACTAGAAATTCTAACCGGAGGTCCCATTGGAGCCTGCATGTTAATCCTCTGAAGATTTGATAGGAAAACAAAAGATGATCCTAGAAATTTTCATTAAAATTAGAAAAAAATTACCATCAATTAAGTATAACCTAATCACCATTGATAATAACAATAGCTAGTGGATCTATTCTATTTTCTAAATAATTATCCACTTCTGTTAAATTATAAAACAATATAAATTAATTTATGACTTTAATTTATATAACGTGCATATGTCGTTAAGAAACATGATCTAAAGTAGACCTCAATTTGCATTTAGCTGACGTCCTCTTAGTATGATTGATTAGATAACTTAATTTTCATCTCATTAGTAGAAAAATTAAATACCCCCTCAAATCTACATCTAAATTATCAACATTACCTATTACAATAAATTTCTTATGTTTATACATTACCCAACCTCTATCAATATTAATATGGTATAAAATTTAATTAAAGTAAATATACGCGTTGTGCATGTATGAGTAGCAAAATACATATGTTATGTTTCGTCGCATAAAAACTATTTTATTAATTAACAACTCATATACTAATGATACTAACAAATTATTTAAAACCACATTAGTAACCATAACATATAATTTATATAGATTGTTACGTTATATATATTTATGTATTTGAACTAAAATGTTTGATATGTTTATATTGATAGTACAACCATAACTACAAATATAATTCCTTGATAGGAAAATTCAACCATCTTGAGCAATGTGGGAGACCACTGATGGTTATATTTTTTGGCCCTTTAAAAATACTTTGGAGTAAAAAGTCAAGCATTATAAGGTTTAAGTATTAAAGTTCTCTTCAGGTTAGCGCAAAACCTCACTTCAAGATCTGTGACTTATCTTAAGCGATATGGTGCATGTTTCAAATAATGACTTATGCTATTGAAGTACTGAAGAATATACTCTATGACCTAAAACCCTTATTTTAAAGAAGTGCAAAAAGGAGAGTCAATGAAAGATACAATAAGCACAAGAGTTTCAACTTAACTTGAGGAGAGAGAAAAAAAATTATATAGCAATCAATAAGAATAGAATTTGAAAAAAAATCAAAATTTAGATTCATGACTTCAGAATATACATGTTGCAACAAGAGCCACCATGATTAACGGTAAGGTTTCAAAGTAATGTCGTATTTAAAAAATATAGAGGTGTCATGCAAAGAAAAAAAATTATGAAAGTTCCTTTAAAAAATAGTAGTTAATGAATTTATGATAACTAGATGTGGACTACAAAGTATCTATTATGTCTATTATGTTAGAAAATAAACAAAGAAAAAACTTACAATTTGGTATAAGTAATTTTTTTATTAGTTATATGTACTCTCTCCATTATAAAATGTTTGAGTTTTCTAAATACATAGCTTTTGCTATACACTTAGATGTACTATCTAGATACATAGTAAAAACAATATATCTAGAAATGTCAAATTAAAACCTCACAAATTGAAATGAAAAGATTATTAAACAGTACATAATATTTATATCTTCTAAAACTCAAGCCCGTGCGAGGGCACGGGTTGATGGACTAGTATAATAATCCAGGTTCAAGGTTGTTGACTTGATTTTGGATCAATTCTAGCGGCACTATTCTTTGAGTAGTAGGTGAGGCGTCTGCGGTGATTTTATCGATCTTGAAAATCTATAAGTCTTGTATCTTGTATTTTGGAGGTTAGCGAGTAAGTCGTGAGTATAAGTAAGCGTGTTTGTGTCTTTATTGTATTTTGCAGAAAAAACAATCTCTGCTTGATGTGGATGCGTGGCTTACTGAGTCGTTGGCTGTGCTGGTTGTTTGACGCCTGTATACAAGTAAGTCGTTGTCTTTCCTGGTTGTTGCTGACGACGCCTATATGTTATTGTAACCTTGTAGCCTATTTCCGTTTCTTCTTCGTGACGGCTGGAGGAATATAATAACAAGAAACCTAGATGTGCAAGGGTCCATGCCATTCCTAAATTACGCCCTGTTCGTTTTGCTTATAAGTCGTACTTTTTCAGTCAACGAACAATATTTTTTCTCACAACAAATCAACCAACAGTACTTTCAGGCATGACTTATCAGCCAAGCGAACAGAGCACTAATCATCACTTAGGGCATCAACCCAAAAAAAAATGTGGGAATTTGCATTTGAATTACCGGCCGATCAACTATTACTTAATCTGAGAACCGATTCAAATTAAACCCACGGTGCCCGCATGATTCAGCTGCTACGAGTTAATGGCCATCGTCAGCATGGCGGTATGCTTGCATTGTTGCGCCTTATTAGACACACAGGAGATAGGACTGGAGACTGAGCATCCCCACGCGTACGCGTAGTCGCGTACGTATGCATCACACAAATACGGTGTGCTCTACCAGTAGCTAAGCTGAATTAAAGCAAAGCCGGTCAGAAAGTATTCATGAGGCTGTTAAGTTCAAGCGAACAGGATGTCTCTAAAATTATCCAACAATTTGACTCATCCCTGTTAATGAAGATCCAACGTCCACAGAGGGGTGAGAGAACCCTGGCCACTTCTCTCCCTCCCCACCTATCTACCGCCACACACAATTCTCCTTCCATCTCTGTTCAGTTCTACCCCCACTCCGACTCGGCCTCCTTTTTCTTTGGCTTCACTGCCACGCCATGGCCCTGGCACGATGGGCTCAGCTCAGTAGCAGGCCTCCATGGCCCAATGGCCGGCTGGACTTTTTGTGAGGCGGGCATTATAACTTGTATGTACGGTAATGCTCTTCACGGACACTCACGTTTACGGGTCATGACGCAAGCCCAAACCATCCCCTTCTGTCCGCTCGTCCAACTCAACAAAAAAGACCACTAAAGTGGTGCTCGGCCAGCTCACAGCTCACAGCGCTCCACCTGCACAGCTCGCGGCGACCAGCCGGGGCAGAGGCCGCTCGCACTTCTCGTGGTCCGCCTGCCCAAATCGGTGCGGCCGGGGCGGTGGAGCTTGTCCGCTTGCAGCTCACAGCAGCTCGAGCGAAGCCCGCCCGCGCATATCTCGCGCTCCGCCTACCCAGTTCGCCGTGGCCGGGATAGAACTCGCCCATGCACAGCTCGCAGCGGATCTTACCCCGTGCACAGCTCACGCTCCATTCTCCCAAGCACCAAGGAGATTTTGTGTTGAAACCGTATGTTGCAAGCGTCTGTATCAACTGTTTCAAATGTTTTATAGTTATGTTGCAATTGTTTTATATCAATGTTGCAAAAGTAGATCGGGATGTTATACATGTTGCAATAGTGTTTCAAGTGTATGTTATAAATGTTTCATCTGTTTTTAGACGTATGTTGCAATTGTTTTATCTGGATATTGCAAAAGTAGATCTGGATGTTGCATATACATGCATGTTGCAAGCATATGTTTCAAGTGTTTCAGGTGTATGTTGCAAGTGTTTCATCTGGATGTTGCATATGTTTTACAATGATTACACACGTGCGTTTCCTGGTGTTTTAGACGTATGTTGCAAGTATTTCAACTGTTTCAAGCGTATGTTGTAGTATTTCATCTAAATGTTGCAAAAGTAGATCCGATGCTGCACATGTTGCAGTGGGACCCACATGCCGTAGCCGCCTGCTACAGCTACTGGGCATGCGTGCATGCACGTGGGAGTAGAGGGAGCGCGAGCGGCAAGCGCGGGAAACGGAGCAAGCGCATATCAAGACGTGGTCCTGTGTGGGCACGCGTAGGCACGGAAAACGAAGCAGTGTGGGCCCCTACGTGAAGTAGGAGCAGGCGTGCTAGCAGTCGCTGCAGCATGCATGGGTGCGGGCGTCCCTCCGGATGACGTCTGACCGCTGTATGTATGGTTTGGTTAAGGGGGTGTTTGGTTGCTCCTCCTAAATTTTAGTCGTTGTCCCATCGAATGTTTAGATACATGCATGGAGTATTAAATATAGACTAATTACGAAACTAATTACATAATTTGCTACTAATTTGCGAGACGAATCTTTTAAGCCTAATTAGTCCACGATTTGACAATGTTTTGCTACAGTAAACATGTGCTAATGACGGATTAATTAGGCTTAAAAAATTCGTCTCGTGGAGTACTGACGGATTATGTAATTTGTTTTTTTATTAGTATCCGAACACCCCATACAACATCCTCCCGACACACCTCTTAAATTTTAGTCACTGAAACCAAACACCCCTAAAAGAGGCAGAGACAGGCAATATTGCCGCCTCTGTTAATGTATGGTCTCATAAAGCTGGTTTTGCAATTCGCTGTAGTGTTAGTATGCTTGTTTTCAGTCAGTTTTGCCAAAGGTGAACCACTAGTCGAGTGATCAACTTGCCCAAATGTTCAATGTTTGACAGGTTCAAATGCGATCACGCCGCAATGTCGAAAAAACTAACCTCCGAGCTCCGATATACTATAAAATTTGTTGGACCTTTTGCCCGATTGAGCATGGATCGTCGCATCCACGGGTGGTTGTCGCCATCGCTGTCCCAGCATAAAAGCACATTCATCTCGCTCATGGAGCCAAAGTCAAAGCCAAAGCAAGGAAATAAAATTATATGGACCTGTGGGTCCAAAGCCAGGGACGTGAACCTAGGTGTGTTCGGAAGTAGGAACTAAAGTTTAAAATATTACGTGGGTATCACATGAGGTGTTCGAATACTAATAAAAAAATAAATTATAGAAGTTCTCAATAATCCACAAGACGAATTTATTAAGTCTAATTAATCCGTCATTAGCACATATTTACGGTAGCACAACATTATCAAATTATGAACTAATTAGGCTTAATAAATTTGTCTCGCAAATTAATCTTAATCTATGCATTTAGTTTCATAAATAATCTATATTTAATACTCTATGTATATATCAAACATCCAATAAAACAACGACTAAAATTTAGAAGATGCAACCAAACACCGCCCTATCTATACTCCCACGATACTTGGGGCGGCCGTGGCCGGCACCCATGCCTGACGTACGGCTGACGCAAATGCTTTGTCAGCTCAGGACGGTATCAGGTAGAGGTGGAGCCATTAATTAGATATATAGAGAGAAAACCCCAAGTCCATACAGTATAGTACAAAATTAAATAATCTAATTATCATTCAGATGTTAATTAATGTTACAGAAATTTCCATTAGGTATGCTGGATCAAGTCTCTATAACTAATCTTTTTTTACAATCTTACAATATACAGAATGTGATGGTATGCTAAGGATGGTCAAAAAATTAATACAGATCTATAGATCACCGTCGGATCTAAACTTGGTACCGATGCCGGAATTGAATTTGACAAAGAACATGTTTCGAACAAACACCGGCTAGTAAATTTATGATTGTTCCACGTTAAGTCCGGATGGTGCACTAAAGGACACGAGGTTTATACTGTTTCGGGCTGAATGTCCCTACGTCCAGTCTGTTGCTACTCGTGTTATTAGTACCGAAAATGGTTCATAATAGGGGGTACAAACGGTCGAGAGAGGGACGCGTCCCAAGTCTCTGATGGAATGATCGAAAAGGTCGCCGATAGCTTGGTCGCTGCTCAGCCATGTGTGAAGTGTCATGTGTGTTGAACCTATCCGTCCAGTGTCGGTCCCTTTGGTAGGGGGCCCTGCCCTCCCTTTTATAGACCAAGGGGGAGCAGGGGTTACAGATCGGAGAAAGAGGAAAATACCAAAGGTATCGAAGGTCCTTCAAGGGAGCCGGGTCTTCCTTTTCCCTGTGCCTGCCCTGCTTAACATGGCAGACCGTGTCAGAGGTGGCGTGTTCGCTGATCTTCGTAGGCCATGCCCTGGCCTTATTTAGCAAGTGGGTGCGTCCCATCCTACGCCGGCGGACGGTGCGGCGCGCCGGAGAGCCACGTCGTGACCCCTTGGGGAGTAACAAGGGAAGTAACCATACGGCCATCACTGTAGATGATGTGATTTCTGTCTTGGACCCTAATGGATGCCGTATGTCTGTGTTAGTATTCGCGCCTGAGGACTGAAGACGGCACCTACTACACTATTGGACAAAAGTCGGCGCCTACAACACTATTCGAGCATTGTCCTATCGTATCCTGACGGTACCTTCCCGCAGGCGCACAGGGCATGGCCCTCGATATCATGGTTGACTCAAATGTCCTGTCGTATCATGTGCTCGTCCTCGTGAAGGAGTAGGGTGCGATCGTCGGGCGAGGCGGAGCTAGCCCTTAGCCGTCGGGCGAGGCAGAGTCTAGCCCTAGGGGGTCGGGCGAGACGGAGCTCGCCCTTGGACGTTAGGCGAGGAGGAGCCGGCCCTCGGGGGTCGGGCGAGGCAGAGCCTGCTCTCGGACGTCGAGCGAGGCGGAACCAGTCTTCCATCGTTCGGGCAAGAAGCGTAGTAGTGCTCTTTATCTGACTAGAAGCGTCAACATTCGATAGTCATTAGTCCTACCTCATTGGGTACCCTGGTATTAGGTCCCCGACAGTAGCCCTCGAGCCCCCGGGTGATTCGGATAGAATCACCCGGGGGGTAATTTCGGACCCTTCGTGGGTAAGGCTGTGAGATTTGGTTTTTGTCAACTGGAAAGTTTTAAGGGAACCCTGGTATCCTGTTCGCGGGGAGTTCGTCTAGAGTCTGCCTAGCTGGGGCTCGATCGTGGAACGAGGCCCTACTGATGCTCGCGTACCTGCGTCTTAGTCGCTCGTGGTCTTATCCCTCGTTGGGATGGCCATCGAGACTATTGGGCCAACCCTTGGGCTTTCTGGGCCTATAAAGGCCAGAGGGGAAATCTTCTGACCTGTGTCCCCTCTATGGGAAAAGAGTCTGATCCGCTCGGGAAGACGAACCGTCCGGCGTGATTTTGGTGGGAAGGGAGAGGGATCGCTGGCTCGTATCCCGCGGTGTGACGCGGTAGTGTGTCATGGCAGGCTCGGAGATCGAGACAGACGGTTGCCCTTCTCATGTTCGTCGCCCTTATAAAACCATGGGGTTCGCCCCCAGGGTTCCGTACTTTGCCTTTTTGCCTTCGCATTGTCAACCTCCGCCGCCAATCGCCAGAGCCTCCTGTACTCGCATCGCGGCCGCTGTCAAGCTTGCACCCGCATCGCAGCCGCCGTTGAACTCGCGTCCACTCCCCTCCCAATTGTTTTAATGGAGCTGTGGGGCAGATCCAGCATCACCCCTCAACGCCTGGAGGGCCTGGTTCACCGTGCCCTCCTTCGCCCGCTGACTGCCACCGAGGAGTGGCGGCTACCCGGTGATGAGGACGAGTCATTGCCGTCCGAAGGGTATGTCGTGTCCTTCGCTCACTTCCATGAGCGGGGATTTGCCATACCCGCTAACCCGTTCCTTTGGGGGTTGTTGGATAACTACCTGGTGGAGCTGCAACACCTTACTCCCAATGGGATCTAGCACATTGCGGCATTCATCGCCCTGTGTGATGGGTTCTTGGGGATTGATCTCCACTTTGACCTGTGGCGGCATATCTTCACCGTCAACCTTCTGAAGAGGCAGGTCAGGAAGCAGGAGCTGCCCACGCCAGTGGGATGCGCCGGCATTCACCTCCGCAACAACCGGGCAGATGCGTACCCGTTAATGCTGAAAGCTCTAGTTTGGTTTTGGTGAATTGATGAAACCCTAAGTGCTAACCTAGTTTATCAAGTGATCATGAGATAGGTAGCACACTTTAAGTGGAGAAGCTAATGAAGATCATAACATTACAATGGTGATGGCATGGCGATGATCAAGGGCTTAAACTTGAAAAGAAGAAAGAGAAAAACAAAAAGCTCAAGGCAAAGGTATAATGAGTAGGTGCTATTTTGTTTTGGTGATCAAGACACTTAGAGAGTGTGATCACATTTAGGTTTGATAGCCGTACTATTAAGAGGGGTGAAACTCGTATCGGAATACGGTTATCAAAGTGCCACTAGATGCTCCAACTCATTGCATATGCATTTAGGATCTAGTGGAGTGCTAACACCCTTGAAAATGTTTGTGAAAATATGCTAACACATGTGCACATGGTGATACACTTGGTTGTTGGCACATTTGAGCAAGGGTGAAGAGAACGGAGGAGATGCCAGCGTCGGTCAAGTGACCGGACGCTGGAGCCAAATGCACCGGACGCTGACTGTCTGCGTCCGGTCACACTGACTTGGCGGTACAGTGGCTAGGGTTTACCATCGGACGCTGGGCTGTGTCTGGTCGAGGTGGACCGGACGTGTCCGATCGAGGAAAACCGGTTTTTGACCCTTACTGTACTCGACCGGACGCTGAGGCTCCACCGTCCGGTCCATTTTGCTTGAGCGTCCGGTCAGCTTCGTAGCCGTTGAAATCTGACGAACAGCGTTTGAAGCCGGTGACGCATGGCGTCCATCGGGCGACCGGACGCTGAGGGCTGGCGTCCAGTCAGTTGGACTGGAGCGTCCGATCAGAGCGCAGTGTGCCCAGTGAAGGGGTACAATGGCTCTATTTCGTGGGGGCTTCTATTTAAGCCCCGTGGCCGGCTATGGCTCATATCTTTGGCCATTTTCATTGACATAGCAACCTTGTGAGCCTAGCCAAAGTCCTCCCACTCATCTCCATCATTGATTCATCATCATAGTGAGATTGGGAGTGAATCCAAGTGCATTGCTTGAGTGATTGCATCTAGAGGCACTTGGTGTTCGTGTTTCGCTGCGGATTTCGCTTGTTACTCTTGGTGGTTGCTGCCACCTAGATGGCTTAGAGCAGCGAGGATCATTGAGCGGAGGGTGGTGATTGTCTCCGGCTTCGATCGTGGTGATTGTGAGGGGTTCTTGACCTTTCCTCGGCGGAGCGCCAAAAGGTACTCTAGTGAATTGCTCGTGGCTTGTGTGATCCTCATCTTGTGTTGGTTGTGCGGCACCCTATTGAGGGTTTGGTGTGTGAAGCCAATTAGCGCGTGAACCTCCAAGTGAGTGAATCGCCACAACGAGGAGTAGCTTGCCGGCAAGCAAGTGAATCTCGGTAAAAATCATTGTGTTCATCCTTTGATTCTGAGGTGATTGGTCTTCATTGTTATTCATCCTTATGATTGATTGGTTCACTCCTCTACACGGCGGTATAACTATCTTGATCACTCTCTTTACATTATCATAAACTAGTTGACAAGCTCTTTAGTGTAACTAGTTGTGAGAGCTTGCTTACTTGGTTGGTGTGGCTCTTTAGTTAGCCATTGAGAGCACACTAACATAGGGTAGTGTCATACCTTTTGTGTGAATCAACACTATCTAAACTAGAATTGTGGTAGGTGGCTTGCATTTTGAGTAGGCTAGCGCAACACTTGCTTTGCCTCATAATTGTCTAACCTTTTGTTAAGTGTTGTTGTAGAAATTTTATTAGGCTATTCACCCCCCTCTAGCCATTAGGACCTTTCAAGTGGTATCGGAGCCGAGGTCACTGTTATTTGAGGCTTAACAACCTTCGGTGTTAAAATGGCTCAAATCAACAACACCAAGAAGCCACCCCAATTTGATGGCACAAATTATCCTTATTTTAAGTCAAAGATGACAACGCACATCAAGTCAATCAATAGAAAGGTGTGGAAGGTGGTAGAAATCAAAATTGAGATTGGTGATCCGGAGAATCCCACCGCCGCCAAAGAAGTGCTTCTCAAAAACAATGACATTGCTCTAAGTGCCATTCATGATGAATTGATGAAAGAACATTTGAGCAAATCAAGAATATTGAGATGGCACATGAAGCTTGGAAGAAGTTGGAAGAATCATTTGAGGGCACTCAAGCCGTGATGGGTGCAAAGGCATATATCCTCAAAGAAAAGTTTGCAAGCTTCAAGATGAAGGAGGATAAGAGTGTGCCGGAGATGTTTCATAGGCTTCAAGTGCTTATCAATGATCTCAAAGCACTTGGAGGAGGTGAAGGACAAGGACTTCTCCCACAAGTTCTTGAGATGCTTACCCTCAAGATTTGGTACATTGGTCACTATTCTAGTGAGGAGTGGTTTGGACACCATGACACCAAACCAAGTGTTGGGAGATATAATGACCGATGATACTTATAGAGATGATGATGAGAAGGAAGAAAAGAAGGAGAAGAAGGATGAGAAGAAGAAAAGCGTGGCATTCAAAGCCACATCATCCAAGGGCAAAGCAAAGCAAGAAACTTCAAGTGAAGAAGATGAATCTTGGGATGATGATGATGATGAGAAGATGGCTCTATTTGTTAAGAGATTTGGCAAGTTCATGGTGAAGAAGGGCTACCGTGCTAGAAGAAATAAGTCTTCATTCAAGAACAAAGAAGAGTCAAGAAGGTGCTTCAAGTGTGGAAGCAAAGATCATCTTGTTGCTCAATGCCCATATAATAGTGACAATGATGATGACAACAAGAAGAACAAGAAGAAGGACAAGAAGGAAAAGAAAGAGAAGAAGGACAAGATGGCCTTCAAGAAGAAGAAGGGTGGTTCATATGTAGTCACTTGGGATAGTGATGCTTCCTCAAGTGATGATGATGATGATAGTGATGATGACAAGACCACCAAGAAGAAGGTTCTTGCAAGCATTGCCATCAATGAGAAGCCTTCTCTCTTCGAATCTTCATCATGCTTCATGGCTAAGGCCACTAAGGTACAATCTTGTGGTGATGAAAGTGATGAAGAACATGTTGATGATAATGAACATGAAAATGAAAATGATAGTGATAGTGATGATGATGAACCTACTAAGGATGAATTAATTGACATGCTAGAAGATGCTAGAGAACACTTTGATATCAAGAGAAGGGAATGCAAAAGCTTGCGTAAGGAACTAAAAGCCCTTAAGCAAGCCTTTGATGAGCTCAATGCATCTCATGAGAGGCTAGAGGAAGCCAATGAGAAGCTTGGCAAAGCTCACAAAAAGCTTGAAAAGGCTCATTCCACTTTGCTTGATGAGCAAAATAAAAGGAAGCATGTTGAAACTTGCAATGTAGGTTTAACTTGTGATATAATTGATGAATCACTATCTATGCCTATCATTGTTGCTCCTACTAACTCTTCTTGTAGCACTTCCACTTCTACCTCATCTAGTAGTGATGGTCTCACTTGTGATGCCTCACTAGTAGTTGATAATGAGAACCTCAAGAAGGAGGTCACTAAGCTCACTCACACCTTGGCTAAGGCTTATGGTGGTGAGGACCGCTTGCTTATGTGGTTGGGTAGCCAAAGAGCTTCTCTCTACAAAGAGGGATTGGGCTATACCCCCAAGAAAGGCAAGGCGGCCTTTGCTCATCACAAGACTAGTTTTGTGAAGAACAATGGTCGGTTTTGCACTAGTTGAAAGCAAGTTGGTCACAAAGAGCGAGAATGCAAAAATAAGAGCAAAAATGCTAATGTATCCTTCATAAAGCTTGATTCATGCTATATGCTTACTAAGGGTACAAATGGTGTAAAGGCTAAGTTCATTGGTAAACCATGGATGGGCTCAAAGAAGAAAGCCATTTGGGTACCAAAGAGCCTAGTGACTAACCTTCAAGGACCCAAGCAAGTTTGGGTACCTAAAAAGAATTAAGCTTCTTTTGTAGGTCAATTACAAAGCCGGAGGAAGACATTGGGTTCTTGATAGTGGGTGCACTCAACACATGATCGGTGATGCAAGAATGTTCAACTCAATCAACACAAATGACAATGATGGTTATGATAGTATCACATTTGGTGACAATGGCAAAGGCAAGGTCAAATGGCTTGGTAAGATTGCAATATCAAATGACATGAGCATATCCAATGTGTTGCTAGTAGAAAGCTTGAACTTCAATTTGTTATCTGTGGCACAATTGTGTGATCTTGGATTCTAATGCATATTTGGGATAGATGATGTAGAGATTATAAGTGTAGATGGCTCTAATTTGATCTTCAAAGGTTTTAGATATGAGAATCTATACTTGGTTGATTTCAATGCTAGTGAAGCTAAATTATCTATATGCTTGTTCACTAAGTCTAGCATGGGTTGGTTATGGCATAGAAGGCTTGGTCATGTTGGAATGAAACAATTGAATAGATTGATTAAGCATGACTTAGTTAAAGGCTTAAAAGATGTTGTATTTGAAAAGGATAAGCTTTGTAGCTCTTGTCAAGCCGAAAAACAAGTTGGAAACACCCATCCTAAGAAAAGCATGATGAGCACTAGTAAGGCATTTGAGTTATTGCACATGGACTTGTTTGGGCCAACACAATACACTAGCATTGGTGGTAACAAATATGGTTTTGTGATAGTGGATGACTACACTAGATACACTTGGGTATTCTTTCTAGTGGACAAAAGTGATGTATTTGCAAAATTCAAATCATTTGTCAAGGGCATTCACAATGAGTTTGAAACAACCATCAAGAGAGTTAGAAGTGACAATGGTAGTGAGTTCAAGAATACTAGAATTGATGAGTTATGTGATGAATTTGGAATTAGACATCAATTCTTGGCCAAGTACACACCCCAATCAAATGGCCTTATTGAGAGGAAGAATAGAACACTTATTGATATGGCAAGGTCTATGCTTAGTGAGTACAATGTGAGTCAATCCTTTTGGGCCGAAGCTATCAACATGGCTTGCTATTGTAGCAACCGCCTCTATTGTCACCGATTGAAAGAGAAGACACCATATGAACTCTTGAATGGTAGAAAGCCCAACATTACATATTTTTGGGTCTTTGGTTGCAAATGCTATATCTTGAAGAAAGGCACTAGATTGGGCAAGTTTGACAAGAAATGTGATGAAGGATTCCTACTTGGTTACTCCACTACAAGCAAAGCATATAGAGTTTAAAATTTGGATAGTGGTGATCTTGAGGAGATTCATGATGTTGAATTTGATGAAACCAAGGGTTCACAAGTAGAAGATGAGAACTTGGAAGATGTTAGAGGCATTCAACTTTCAAATGCCATGAAAAACATGGATATTGGTGAATTGAGGCCTAGGCAAGTGAATGATGATGAAGATGATCAAGTGCAAGTGCTCTCTAACTCAAATGTGCAAGATGATACAAATCAAGTTAGTGCAAGTGAATCTCATGACAATGAACAAGATCAAGTGGCTAGTACATCATCTCAACCCAATGATCAAGCAAGTGCAAGCAATCAATTTCCAATCCTCCAACCAACCAATATTGCAAGAGATCATCCTTTGGACACTATAATTGGTGATATTTCAAGAGGTGTACAAACAAGATCAAGATTGGCATCATTTTGTGAACACTTCTCATTTGTGTCATCCATTGAACCAAAGAAGATAGATGAAGCTTTAAAGTATGTTGATTGGGTGAATGCTATGCATGAAGAATTGAATAACTTCATAGGAAATCAAGTATGGGAGTTGGTAGAAAGACCAAAGGGACACAATGTGATTGGAACCAAATGGGTATTTAGAAACAAGCAAGATCAAGATGGGATAGTGGTAAGGAACAAAGCAAGATTGGTAGCACAAGACTATACACAAGTTGAAGGTCTTGACTTTGGAGAAACATATGCCCCGGTTGCTAGATTAGAAGCAATTAGAATCTTGCTAGCCTATGCTTGTGCCCACAACATCAAGCTCTATCAAATGGATGTTAAGAGTGCATTTCTCAATGGTTATATCAATGAAGAAGTATATGTTGAGCAACCTCCCGGTTTTGAAGATGTTAAGAAGCCCAACCATGTGTACAAGTTGAAGAAGGCATTGTATGGCTTGAAGCAAGCACCTAGAGCATGGTATGAGGGATTGAGGGATTTCCTACTCTCTAAAGGGTTCACAATGGGCAAGGTTGACACCACTCTATTCATCAAGAAGATTGGAAAAGATCTATTTGTATTGCAAATCTATGTAGATGACATCATATTTGGATCAACAAATCAAGAATTTTATGATGAGTTTGGAAAGATAATGGCTAATGAGCTTGAAATGTCCATGATTGGAGAATTGAGTTATTTCCTTGGTCTTCAAATCAAGCAATTGAAGAATGGTACCTTTGTAAGTCAAGGCAAGTACATCAAGGACATGATCAAGAAGTTTGGAATGATTGATAGTAAAGCCATTAGCACACCAATGAGAACCAATGGCAACTTGGATAGTGATGTAAGTGGAAATATGGTGGATCAAAAGTTGTATTGGTCTATGATTGGAAGCCTACTCTATGTGACCGCATTAAAGCCGGATGTCATGTTTAGTGTATGCATGTGTGCAAGATTTCAAGCCTCACCAAGAGAAAGTCATTTGAAGGCTACATAGAGGATATTGAGGTACTTGAAGCATACACCAAATGTTGGTTTGTGGTATCCCAAAGGAGCAAGGTTTAAGCTAGTTGATTACTCCGACTCGGATTATGCGGGATGCAAGGTTGAAAGGAAGAGCACCTCGGGCACATATCAATTATTGGGAAGATCACTTGTTTCATGGTCATCAAAGAAGTAAAATAGTATTGCATTATCAATCGCCAAAGCCGAATATATATCCGCCGGTAGTTGTTGTGCACAAGTACTTTGGATGAAGGCCACTTTGAGTGACTTTGGAATCAAGTTCAAAAAAGTGTCATTGCTATGTGACAATGAGAGTGCAATCAAGCTAACCAACAATCCGGTTCAACATGCAAGAACAAAGCACATTGATGTCCGCCACCATTTCATAAGAGATCATCAACAAAAAGGGGACATTTGCATTGAGAGTGTAGGCACCGAAGATCAACTCGCCGACATATTCACCAAGCCATTGGATGAGAAAAGGTTTTGCAAGCTAAGGAATGAGTTGAACATATTGGATTTCTCAAATATGTGTTGATGCACCCCCCATTTACATGACATGCCTCTCCTTCGAGCAATCCAAGGTAAAAGTTGATTGGCATGGCATACATCCTTACTAAGGACATGTTTAGTGCATCTAGTCATATTTTCAATCTTATTAGGACCTTTCAAATGGTTCTATTTTATTAGGCTCATTCATGAAAATCAAATGAATTTGATGTTTATATGGTATCACTATTGCTTCTATGTTTGATTTGATCTAGTGATAGCATATGACATGTTTATGGGCTTGTAAACCTAGTGTTTAAACTAGAAAATGAGCTATAAGTGTTTAACTCAACATGGTACAAGATAACCCTTATTTGGAGGTGTGAAGAAGCTTGTCCTTGGATCAAACCGAGTTAAATATCTTTGGCAAATAATCTAGACTAAACCAAATATGGGAAAATAATCCTCACTCCATTGATTGACATTGATAATCTTGACCCTACAATCAATACTATCTATATTTAGAACCTTTGTGGTCATTGATGACAAAGGGAGAGAGAAACAAAGATACTAGTACATGGGGAGAAAAACAAAGATATTAGTGTACTAAGATAATCAAAAGACAACAAAGGAGGAGAACTTGACATAGGGGGAGAGATATGACAAAGGAAAGGAATCAATTAACATTTTGAGCACACAAGTAGGGGGAGCAAGCTCATGAACTTGTATGGTGCATTTGTATGTGCATTTCATATGTTTGCTTGCATGGCACAAGTATTAAAGTTAAACATCCATGCTTGTGTGATGAATGTTTAGTTGTAAGATTGAATGATGAAAAGAAATCACTAGATAATTTTCATTTCCAAGTAAGTCTTTACAAGTGGTATCTTTCTAAAGTATGTTTCCTAGTGGTATTGAGCTAAGCATGGTGCTAAGGATGGTATAATGGTGCACTCTGATTGGTATCACGCTTCAAAGGTCCATCTTTTATACCTTAGCATCATTTGGTAGACTTTGACTCCTATATTTCCTATCTAAGCATATGTGCAAGCTTCAATCCAAACTCTTAGCACATATGTAGGGGGAGCAATTGCTACCATTTGGGGTTCATGAAACTTGTCCATATCCTTTTACACATGGTAAATATGCTTGGGCAAGCAACATGGATTCAATTGAATTTCAATTCATATCTTTGTATAAGGGTTGTCATCAATTACCAAAAAGGGGGAGATTGAAAGCTCTAGTTTGGTTTTGGTGAATTGATGAAATCCTAAGTGCTAATCTAGTTTATCAAGTGATCACGAGATAGGTAGCACACTTCAAGTGGAGAAGCTAATGAAGATCATAACATGACAATGGTGATGGCATGGCGATGATCAAGGGCTTAAACTTGAAAAGAAGAAAGAGAAAAACAAAAAGCTCAAGGCAAAGGTATAATGAGTAGGAGCTATTTTATTTTGGTGATCAAGACACTTAGAGAGTGTGATCACATTTAGGTTTGATAGCCATACTATTAAGAGGGGTGAAACTCGTATCGGAATACGGTTATCAAAGTGCCACTAGATGCTCTAACTCATTGCATATGCATTTAGGATCTAGTGGAGTGCTAACACCCTTGAAAATGTTTGTGAAAATATGCTAACACATGTGCACATGGTGATACACTTGGTTGTTGGCACATTTGAGCAAGGGTGAAGAGAACGGAGGAGATGCCAGCGTCGGACAAGTGACCGGACGCTGGATCCAAATGCACCGGACGCTGACTGCCTGCGTCCGGTCATGCTGACTTGGTGGTACAGTGGCTAGGGTTTACCACCAGACATTGGGCTGTATCCGGTCGAGGTGGACCGGACGTGTCTGGTCGAGGAAAACCGGTTTTTGACCCTTACTGTACTCGACCAGACGCTGAGGCTCCAGCGTCCGGTCCGTTTTGCCGGAGCGTCCGGTCAGCTTCGTAGCCGTTGAAATCTGACGAACAACGTTTGAAGCTGGTGACGCGTGGCGTCCATCAGGCGACCGGACGCTGAGGGCTGGCGTTTAGTCAGTTGGACCGGAGCATCCGGTCAGAGCATAGTGTGCCCAGTGAAGGGGTACAATGGCTCTATTTCGTGGGGGCTTCTATTTAAGCCCCATGGCCGGCTATGGCTCACATCTTTGGCCATTTTCATTGACATAGCAACCTTGTGAGCCTAGCCAAAGTCCTCCCACTCATCTCCATCATTGATTCATCATCATAGTGAGATTGGGAGTGAATCCAAGTGCATTGCTTGAGTGATTGCATCTAGAGGCACTTGGTGTTCATGTTTCGCTGCGGATTTTGCTTGTTACTCTTGGTGGTTGCTGCCACCTAGACAGCTTGGAGCAGCGAGGATCGTTGAGCGGAGGGTGGTGATTGTCTCCGGCTCCGATCGTGGTGATTGTGAGGGGTTCTTGACCTTTCCCCGGTGGAGTGCCAAAAGGTACTCTAGTGAATTGCTCATGGCTTGTGTGATCCTCATCTTGTGTTGGTTGTGCGGCACCCTATTGAGGGTTTGGCGTGTGAAGCCAATTAGCGCGTGAACCTCCAAGTGAGTGAATCGCCACAACGAGGAGTAGCTTGCCGGCAAGCAAGTGAACCTCGGTAAAAATCATTGTGTTTATCCTTTGATTCCGAGGTGATTGGTCTTCATTGTTATTCATCATTGTGATTGATTGGTTCACTCCTCTACATGGCGATATAACTATCTTGATCACTCTCTTTACATTATCGTAAACTAGTTGACAAGCTCTTTAGTGTAACTAGTTGTGAGAGCTTGCTTGGTTGGTTGGTGTGGCTCTTTAGTTAGCCATTGAGAGCACACTAACATAGGGTAGTGTCATACCTTTTGTGTGAATCGACACTATCTAAACTAGAATTGTGATAGGTGGCTTGCATTTTGAGTAGGCTAGCACAACACTTGCTTCGCCTCATAATTGTCTAACCTTTTGTTAAGTGTTGTTGTAGAAATTTTTATTAGGCTATTCAGCCCCCCTCTAGCCATTAGGACCTTTCAAATGCGTCTATCTACCTCCAACAAGGGGTGACATTTGCAATGGTTCTATGTCAAGGATGACGCCGCCACCCCCTTGCCAGTCTTCTCTGGGTGCGTCATCAAGGAGGCCCCGGGGTCGTGGAGGTGGGGCGTCCCAATCAAGGAGAAGAAGAACATCGACGACCTTCTTGCTGCCCTCCAAACTTTGAAGGATAGGGGCGTGAAGGGTTCAGGGATCATCGACGCCTACCAATCAAGGAGGGTGGCGCCACTGATGGCGAGCGTGCTTCCCCTGCACCAGATGGTGCCTGGAGCGCCGTCCAAAGGGACGGTGCTTGTCGACGAGGCGGTGCCTCCGTCTGAGGTGGCGTAGTGCATCAAGGAGGCGATGGAGCCTTCAAAGGATACCGCTGGCGTCATCCTCGATTTCGTGTTCCCGGTGCCGGGGCATCCCCCAATGCGGCCGGAACCAGGGTTTATTAATTTTGTAAGTTTTCCTTCGCCGAACTCCTTTTTTACTTGAATTTCTGACCCCTTGAAGCTGACCCTAGGGATGGCGGGATCAGTCGGGGGGACTATTCTTCAAGGATAGCCCGGCTCCATTGCAGAAGGATAAGACCCTGGCAAAAGCGAACCGTATCGCGGCTGAGTGGGACAAAAAGTCGACGGAGCTCAGGAAGAAGAAGCTGTTATGGAAGCGGCAAGCGCGTGATCGAGGAGAGGAGATAGGCAGTGATGACGATGATGATGACGACAATGAGGTAGCCACCGGTGTGGATTGGGACGTCCTGGTGGACGAGGATATGCTGACAGACGCCCACCGACCCATGTAGGGACCCTTCCTATTCCATGCGGAGGGAAGTGAGTCCGTGAGATCAGTGGAGGTGGGCCGAGCCATCGGCCCATCCACGGGGTCGGAGGGAGCCGAAGAATATGCCGCCCCACCCAGGGTGCCGCCGGAGGATCTGTGGATGGGAGGCGGAACGGCTGCCGCCCTCGAGGCATCGACGGAGAGGGGCGGCTCCGTTGCCGTGCCCTCGGAGATAAGGGAGGCGAGCCCCCTGCTCAGGAGCAGGGAGCAGGCTCGAAGCGGTCCTGCCCAGACAAGTCTGTGCATGGGTCTAGGGGTTTGTCCCCAAAACATTCCTGCTGCCCCAAGGCGTCAGAGTAGGCCACTGATTCCCTTGTTTTCCCCCTTTTTATTCTTCTCTTTCGACCTTATGCCTTTTTCCCTCTTGCAGATTCTTGCGGTAGGGCCGCTCTCTGGGGCTGGCGCCCAAGAAGAGCCTTGCCCTTCAGGCGGGACGGACGGTGCTGCCCGACGTCGCCCCTATTTCGGGTAGGAGCGACGTTGATGCTGTGGCCTCATTGGCCGATCCGGCGGTGCCCATGGTGGCGCCCGCGCCCTCGGTGGTCGTCGAGCAGGTGGCATCTTCCGTGGTGGGCACGACACCGCTAGCCGAGGATTTGGTGTCACCAGTGGTGGTGGCCGTGACCGCTCCAAGCCAGGAGCAGCCGAACGCCACCACGGTGGTGTCCGAGGGGGCGACGCAATCCGTGCCTCTAGCGGCCCAAGCGATGGCGCCTGACGTAGGCCAGACGAAGGAGGATGCGGCCGGATCACCCCCAACCCTGATGAGCTAGGCATAGTCAGACGCAGCCACTGTGGCATCTGAGGGAGCGGCGTAGTTCGGGCCACCGGAGGCCCAGGCGGAGGTGACCATGACCGCAACAAGCCCAGCAGGGCTGGATGTTGCCATGGTGGCATCCAAGGGGGCGGCGCAATCCGCGCCACCTACGGCCCATGCTGCAGCTCCCGAGGCGGGCCAGATGGAGGAGGACACGTCCGGAGGGTCTCCGAGCGTCGTGGCTGTGGTGGAGAGGATCAGCTGGAGGTCGCCCTCAGCCCTGTTGTCGGGGGGCAGCCGCTCCCCCGTGCGGGGTGAGCCGCCGCTCTAGTGGATGGTCGCTGAGGACCTAACGTTGACTCTTTTCTCGCTTGACGATGCTGCCGAGAGCATGGAGTGGGAGAATCTTGACATCGGGTTCTCGGCTATGATGGATGCCTTGAGCCAGGCCAGTGGCATCCTGCGTGAAATCCTCGTTCCTACTAGCCGGGTATCTACTTAATCTTCTACCTCGTTTTCTCTTTTCTTCATGTATTCTTGTGTTTTCGTATTTTTGATACCGATCCTCTTTTCAGTGTATCGTTGCTCGTAGCTGGAACAAATCCCTGTTCCTCTGTGAGCAAAAAGCGGAAAGGATCGCCTTACCAAGGAGGCCCAGCTGTGAGGAGATGTGGGCACGCAGCTCGCTACCGCCCAGCAGCGGGAGGCTGAGGCGCATCGGGACACGAAGGAGATCCATGGGATGTTTGAAGACCTATCGGCGAGGGTGAAGCTAGACGAGGAGGCAGTCGCCAGGATCCAAAAGGAGCAGGACGAGCTGCTCCAGAAGGATACCGAGGCCAGTCAGCGGGCCATCGAGGTCCTGGCTGAGCTGGAGATGGAGCAGGATCTCCGGCAGAAGGCTAAGGAAAGGTCTGCAGCCCTGCAGCAGAGGGCAAACCAGGCTATGCGGGGAGCGGGACGAGCTGCGCCGAATCGAAGAATGACTTCGCTCGGAGCGCAGCACGGCGAACAAGGAGAGCGATCGGGCCATCCGAGAGCGCGGCAACGCTCATTGGGAGGTCGTGGCCCTCTGGGTGGATCTTGGAGATGCGGTGGCCCAAAGGTTGGAGGCCGAGGAAGTTTCTGTCGGGCTGGGCATGGAACTTGCTGAGGTGCGGGGGATCCTTCGGGCCAAAAGCGATCAGCACGATCTTTTGCATGCTGCTGTCGTGGTGGTCTGCGACGACCTGCAGGTGGCACAAGGAGAGGGGATCAGCTCCCTCCCAATTTGTGCCACTGGTATCACGGCACGGGTGGGCCAGCTTGAGGAGGACGCCTTTCATGCCTGGATCACCCAAGCCTTCGCTGTTGCCCGTTCTCATTATGATCAGAAGATCAACTTGGAGGTAATGAGCCAAGGCTTCGCGCCTGTCTATGAAGACCCTGAGCTGGACGAGATTGAGAGGGCGGTGACTCCCCTTGCGTGGAACCTGGTGAACAGGCTGAAAGAAATGGTTCTCCCTTCACGGAAGTAGTTAGTTTAATAAGTTTGATAAACATTTATCCATAATATGTGAACAAGTGTCAGTACTTTTGTGTCTGAAAATGGATTCGCGACTTTGTTTCACAATTTTGTTTCATTTATTTGATCTTACCTTCTTCCTTTTTGCAATGAGGAAAGATTTACACGATTCGACCCTTCTGTTTGTTAAGACTGTAGGGCCCAAGGTGTTTAGAGGAAATTTTGATTGTGCTAGTTAGCAAAATTACCGTAGCCGTCTGGGCATGGGCTTTTTGCAGTCTTACCTATCTCTTCCCCTGAACCTTGCCGCTAGTCTCGATGCGAGGAGAAGGTCTGATGTAATGACTATTTTGAAAAAAGAAAGGAGGTACTCGTACCTTTATCAGCCCCCGAGTGAGATCCAACCCCTTGTGGTCGCTGGGGTCGGATGTTACTGGAGACCGGAGCGAGGGTAGTGAACTTACGTTTGTATTTGCGCGTACCCCTTACTTAGGACTTTGGCGATCGCTGCGTCACCGTGCGTTTGGCCTTATCGCTGGTTTGGCCTTCCCCAAGCCCCCGCGTGTGGTGGGGATTTGGTCAAGGGCCGGCTCGTTTTGCGACTGTCGCCCCATCAACGGTTTTTCGCAACTGGAGGGGTTAAGGCGACGTCGCTTGCCTCGATGGCTCGAGTGACGTGCTTTATGAGCTCGCTAACGGGGATGCACGGATGGAATCCGGTCCTATTTGCTTTGCGACAGGGTCGGCAAAAGCCCTCGGGTGGCGTTCCGTTCCTCCTTGGCCCGCCTTCCAATGGATTCCCCCTCAATGGGGATTCTATGGTCTCGGCTAGAGGCTGGATTGAACTAGAAGGTTGAGATGACCCTACCTGTCTCAATGCGGCTGGGCAAAGACCGCTGAGGCTCATCTATGTTTTCTCCCCTAGCTCTTGTTCGACGCAAGGCAGCCCCGGACCCTTCGCGGGTCAGCCTTCGAACCTCGGTCGCTCGATCTTGGATCGAGCGACTCGAGCCCCCGAGCCCCTTAGGGTCTGATAGGGGTCGGCCATGTTTTGCGTGTTACCCTATCCTCGGTTTCCATAGCTAGAGGGGCCAAGTTGACGATACTTGCCTCGATGGCTCGAGTGTCGCGCTCAATGAGCTCGCTAACGGGTATGTTCGTGTGAAATCCGGGTCCATCATTCGCTGATGGGGTCGGTAGAGCCCTCATGTGGCATTTCACTACTTCTTAACCCGCCTCCCAGCAGATGCCCAAGCCGTTCGATAGGCTCAGGTGGCCCGTTGGCCTCTCCTCGATGGAGATTCTGTGGGTTTGGCTCAGGGTTAGAATCGAACGAAAAAGGTCGAGATGTCTCTGTCTGCTTTTGAGCGAGGTTGGGCAAGGCCGCTGGGGCTCATCTCTATTTTTCTCCCCTGGCTCTATTTGACGCGAGGCGGCCTTGAGCCCTTCGCGGGCCGGCCTTCGAACCTCGATCGGTCGCCGCTCATATTGAATGAGGCAGCTGTGGCTTTGTGACGCGACACGAAGTGTTGAGATGCAGGGATTTGCATATGCAACGTTTGGATGTATGGATTTAGCGTATAATTTAATTAAAACGAAAGCGGGGGGTCGATAATGTTACCCTAGTGGTGTGAGCGACGGGAAGCTTTTACCAAATATGTCAGTGCGGGGTTCGGGTCCGACGTCTGCGATGAGGTCGGTGTAACCTGCATAAACATTGCCATTTTTTATTTCTATCTCTCGGTGGCGATCTGATTTGTTCGATTGATTTTAGGCAACCTGACAGCTTCTCCTTGAAGGACATTATGTAGGAGGCCCCCCACCAAACCCCTCTTGGGAAGGTAGGAGCCAAAGCTTGTGGTGTGGGGAGCTGTAAATTCAATTATGCCGGTGAACAAAAACACCGTAGCCATCAGAGCGTAGGGTCTGGCGGTTCGTCCAGTTGTATTCAAAGTTTTATACCCACACGCCGTGCTTCCGGTTTTAAACGTAAGGAGGGGTCAGGCGAGGAGGATGTCTAAATAGGTAGACACTCTCGGTAGCCCCCGAGCGATGTCCGTGCCCCTGCTGTTGCTGGGGTCGGAAACTCGGTAATGAAATTAATGCGCAAAGCAAGGAAACAGAGGTGCTTATCTTTCTGCGGTCGTTCGTTCATTGTTTTGCCTGGGTCATTCGATTGACCCAGGAGGCCCGATGGGACCTCCCCCATCGGGTCATTCCATGGTCCTGCCTGGGGAAGCAGAGAGTCATCTACATGCGAGTGTGCCCTGGTTCTCGCGCCTGGTGTGCATTAGTGGCGGGCCACTCCCAGGCAATGTCCTGTTTGGCCAGGCAACGTCCTGTTTGACCAGGCGACGTCTTGTCGATCAGAGCATGTCCTGTCAGTCCAGGCGCGTCCCCTCATATTCCCATCAGCATTGATCTCCCACCTGTATTGAATAGGGGAAGGTAGAGAGTTTTTCGTCCCAACCGTTCGCCTTTCCCTAGTTGCTACGCCTCTTCCTTAAATAGGGAGGGGGAGGGGAGTTCTCGCCCCACTCCTTCGCCTGCTTCTGAGCTGCTACCTCTTCTCCTTCCTTTCCACCGAATGAGTTCGTGCGTCGTGGCGGGTCCTAAGTGAGAGAGGGTAATGCCAGGGAGAGAAAAGCTCACAGATCTGCCGGTGAATCCAGAGCGTGATGTCGAGCTGGGGGTCATCCAACGTAGATGAGATGGTGTAGGCCGTCTTTGCTAAGAAGGGGCCACTGCTGCCAAAGGAGGAGGAGCACTGGAGGGTGCCAAGCATCATCGGCCTTGCCGTCGTTCGTTGCGGCCTTTCCTTGGTGGGAGACGCCCCCTGCCCAGACACCATTGTCAGGGTTGCGGCTGATGACGATGGCGTAGTCCTTGGACGCCTTGGCGGGGGCGCTGTTGTTAAGGTCACGATTGATGATGATGGCATAGTCCCTGGACGCCCTGAGGATGGCACCATAGTTGCTGACGTGGTGCTTGACGTTTGTAGAGGACGGTGCCTTCGAGGATCCCGCGGAACGGTAGGGCGTCACTAATGGAGAGCGTGGCGCGGCGACCGTAGCAGTACTCGTAGTAGGGCTAGTCAGAAACTGTAATCGAATAAGTTTGTGGGGGAGTCCTCGAGTGAATAGTCTTTTGTATTTGTGAATACATTAGTCCTTTTCGTGATGGGATCACTTTGTAGGCAATCAATTTTGTGCGGAAAAATGCATAAGTTTTTGACTTTCGCTACGACAAACAGCTTTTCAGCTTCCTCTTTTCTTTTGTATAAGAGGTTTCGGTGCCTTCCGACTCATCCCATAGTCCAGGTCGCAAAAACTTGGAGTGCAGGTGAATCAATTCTGATCACGCTGGTGAGCAAGGAGGTCGTAGCCGCTGGGGCGTGGGTTTCCCGCAGTCCTACCAGTTGTACTCAGAATTGATTCCCGAAATCCTAGCCCTTAGGACTTGTTACAAGAAGAATGGAAAACTTTTAGAGAATGTTTGCAAAGGTAACACATGCAGTGTTTGTAAGATAAACATACTTGTATCACTTATATCAGCCCCCGAGTGAGGTCCGACCCCTCACAATTTGTAGGGGTCGGATGTCACTAAAGGTCGGGGATCTCTGAAGATAAAAACTTGATAAGGGAAAGTATGCGTTTATTAAGGATAAAAACGACGTAGTTGTTCAATGTTCTAGGCGTTGGTGAAGGCCTTATCGTCGATGGTTTTCAACTTGTAGGCGCCTAGCCAGAGTTCTTCCGCAATGACGTACAACCCGTCCCAGGGTGGGGAGAGCTTGTGGCAATCTTTGTTGCTCTGTACAAGGCGAAGGACAAGGTCCCCAATGTTGAAGGCTCGATTCCGCACCCATCGACCGTGGTACCATCGCAATGCCTGTTGGTACTTGGCTAAACGGAGGAGGGCGATGTCACAAGCTTCGTCTAGTTGGTCCATGGCGTCTTCATGGGATGCCTCGGCTCCTCGCTCATCGTATGCTCTGATCCTTGGCGCTCCATAGTCGAGGTCCATCGAGAGGATGGCCTCGAAACCGTAGACTATGAAGAAAGGTGTGTAGCCGGTTGCCCGGCTAGGAGTTGTCCTCAGGCTCCAGAGCACCGCAGGGAGCTCAGCGACCCAGCGTGTGCCAAACTTGTTCAACCGATTGAAGATCCTAGGTTTAAGGCCCTATAGGAGCATGCCATTTGCACGCTCGACCTGCCCATTCGTTGGGGGGGTGCACGATAGCAGCCCAATTGACGTGGATGTGTTGTTCATCGCAGAATCGAATGAATTTCTTTCCGGTGAACTGCGTGCCATTATCTATGATGATGGAGTTTGGTACTCCGAAGCGATGGATGATGTCGAGGAAGAACAAAACAGCTTGCTCGGACTTGATCATGGAGATCGGCTGAGCTTCGATCCATTTTGTGAACTTGTCTATAGTGACAAGCAAGTGGGTGTAGCCCCCGGGTGCCTTTTTGAGAGGCCGAACCAGATCAAGCCCCCAGACCGTGAAGGGCCATGTGACGGGGATCATCTGGAGTGCCTGGGCAGGGAGGTGAGTTTGCCGAGCGTAGTACAGACAACCTTCGTAGGTGCGTACGATTTGCTCGGCATCAGCTACCGCAGTGGGCCAGTAGAAGCCCTGTTAGAATGCGTTCCCAACCAAGGCTCTCTGTGCGACATGGTGACCGCAGACCCCACCGTGGATGTCGCTTAGCAGAAGTCTTCCCTGTTCGACGGGGATACAGAGCTGTAGGATCCCAATAATGGAGACGGGGATCCCGATCTTCCGTCAGGTGATGGTAACTATCGTTGTGGCGGAGAGTGACACACCGATCCGGCTTCAGATCGAAAGATCGAACCCTGCAATCTTAGCACCACAGCTTCTCTAGTTATCAACCGAGTCACGGACCAGGTTGACCTCACCAAGAAGGCTAATCCCTGCCTACGCAACGAAGAACACAAGCAAGAACAAGAAAGATCGCAACCAAATTGCAAATGTATGATTAATCTCACGAGTTGGGGTCTCACAAACCGAAGAACGGCGAAACCGTTTCTTGACAGAATAATCTAAGAAAAACCCAAACCCTAATAGAGGGGTGGCGGCTGTTTATAAAGACTCTAGGGTCATGCAAGACCCCTGGACGCGCCCCTAATGGGCCCAAACTCGATACATGGTCCAACGGACCAAAAGACGGTGTCGCAGCACCCTGGCAGATTCTGGATGCTGATTTATTTCGACGATTCCCGTTGATTCCGAACAGATTTTGATGTGAAACCACTTGGATTGGCTTCCTTATCAAATTATATTTCCATCCATATGTGGATCATTGAAAACGGAGTCCGGATGCGTCCTGGGCGACCAGTTTAAGGTAGACTGGTCCTGGAGGCCGAGGCAGACTCGAATTCGTGTTGGACTGGGCCTCCGGCTTGTGTTGGACATCCTTGCTGGTCATCATCACCTCCTCCACGTCCTCTTAGTCCCTCTTGACCCTCTCCAATGTTCTTAAGCAAGATAACATCATTAGGTAGTAGTCTATTCTCAAAAGTATGAAAAGGATCGCTTAAGAACGAGCTCACCTGTAAATTGAGTTGACGCATTCGAGCCGGGGTCATTGGACCTTGCATGACGGTTGGAGGATCAGCTAGTACATCCAAAGGAGTGATGTCCTCATCATCCTCCCCCTCTTGAATTGGAGTCGTCCTCGACTCAAGCTCATCTTCTTCTCCCAAATAAGGTTTCAAATCTGCAATGTTAAATGTGGGACTAACCCCGAACTCGGGTGGCAACTCAAGTTTGTATGCATTATCATTTATTTTCTCAATAATCTTATAAGGACCAGCTGCTCTTGGCATTAATTTAGACTTACGTAGCTTAGGAAATCTATCTTTTCTTAAATGTAACCAAACCAAATCACCCGGTTCAAGTTTAATCTCTTTTCTACCTTTACTACCAGCAATTCTATACTTTTCATTCATGCTTTCAATATTTGCTTTAGTTGTTTCATGCAACTTATGAATAAAATCAGCACGCTCTCTAACATCACTATGTATTCTCTCAGTGGTAGGTAAAGGCAAAAGATCAATAGGAGCACGGGGGTTAAAACCATACACTACCTGGAAAGGACTTACCTTGGTGGTGGAATGTTCCGCCCTGTTATATGCAAACTCCACATGCGGCAAACACTCTTCCCACATCTTCAAATTGCGCTTCAAAATGGCTCTCAACATGGTGGACAATGTTCGATTCACAACCTCAGTTTGCCCATCAGTTTGGGGATGACATGTTATAGAAAACAGCAGCTTGGTCCCCAATTTATTCCACAATATGCGCCAAAAATGACTCAAGAATTTTGCATCACGATCTGAAACAATAGTAGAAGGCATACCATGCAAACGAACAATTTCTTGAAAGAAAAGGTCAGCAATATGAACAGCATCGTCGCTCTTATGACAAGGAATAAAATGTGCCATCTTAGAAAAACGATCAACCACCACAAAAATACTATCCCTCCCCCTCTTAGTCCTTGGCAATCCCAACACAAAATCCATAGATATATCTGCCCAAGGAGTAGAAGGAACAGGAAGAGGCATATACAAACCATGTGGGTTCAAATGCGACTTAGCTTTTTGACATGTGGCACACCGAGCCACGTACCGCTCCACATCACTCCTCATCCTAGGCCAAAAGAAGTGTGTGGACAGCACCTCCTCCGTCTTCTTGGCACCAAAATGTCCCATCAATCCGCCTCCATGTGCCTCCTGCAACAACAAAAGATGAACCGAACCAACTGGAATGCATAGGCGGTTAGCTCTAAACAAAAACCCATCGCTGATCATAAACTTATTCCATGTGCGTCCCTCTCTACAATTAAGCAACACATCCTTAAAATCATGATCAAGCGCATATTGTTCTTTAATGGATTGAAGACCAAAAATCCGGCAATCAAGTTGAGACAGCAATGTGTATCTTCTAGACAAAGCATCAGCAATCACATTATCCTTCCCTTTCTTATGTTTGATAATATAAGGAAAAGA